>NW_026128708.1:0-7230 GCF_022985175.1 Labeo rohita
AAAGTAATGTTTAGCAGCACTGAACAACAAATGTATGGAGTAATGTAGAAAACGACATTGATTTAATAGTTGTTATCTGTGTACCACGTCCCATTTAGGCTGGCTAAGCACATCCCTATGGCGGCTCTCAAAGCAGGTTTCAGGTTTGAAAGAGCAACGAACAGTGAGAAAGAGATTGAACTGACTGCGGCCTTACCAACTCAGAGATCCTTGAATGTCATTGCTAGGATTCCAGAGGTGAAATAGTTTTCCTTTTTTAAATTATGACCCACACAGAGATGTAATAAGAAAATACAACAAATTCTTTTTGTTCTTCCTGCACTAGATGACGCTGTCAAGAATGGCTATTCCTCTTCCATACGCTGTTCCCATCAATCCAGACGGAACCCTTTCCATTCATATCGATGAGGACATTCTCGCCTGGATCCATAGACACATCAAGGAAGAATAAGACATGAAAAACTACATTTTACATTTTCAGAAGAAAATGTGAACTGTGTTCATGGAGATCTGATTTTTCTTTGACAGTTTAATTGAACACATTACCACGAATGTCATGTACAGAATGTAATGCAATGTAGTCTAATACTAATAAATACCCTGCAAGTGAAACCGTGTGAACTGCTTTCATTTTATAATAACACTAAGCAATACTCATAACAGTTTTTCCACACTTCACAAAAAGGTTTGGAAATATGAACAGTTTATGAAAGAAAATTTACAGTGAAGAGGATTTACCTGAATGAACTTCTATAGAGGTATATAGACCATACCAAACTCACAGAAAAATCAGAATTATTAACTCTCTTGATAAATATAAATCTGGTGGAGAAGGGGGTGGGCACATATTGGCCACAACTATTAGCACCCTAGAAATTCTTATCAAACAGTTATCTATTAAGAATATTTCCATTCATCTTTAAATTTTTTTTATAACACACAAGAGTGACTAAAATTATGAAATTGTCTAGCCTTTACTCAAATTTTCTTAATCATTCATCACAATAATACGTAGGGGTGGGGGAAATCATTGACTCATATTTGAATCGCGATTCAGTCTCCTAGCAATTCGCATCGATTCACAAATTTCAAAAACCAATTTTCTAGTTAATATAATAATAATAATGGCATGATGTTGTCGGAACAAAACAGCAACAGCAATGGAGGATGAAAAACAAATGCATCCTGCCCCATCTTCACCGAGGGCATGTGTTTGAAAAATATCATATTAATTACTGATCTTTTGTTATTATGGTAAGTATTCGGAAAGGAATGAAAAACAAACAACACGTTCTATGGAGACACTAAAGAGACATGGTTACCCGCGCTAGCGGTAGCCTGTTATATTAGAGTACATAATATATATTTCACTTACCACATAAACAGAGTAAAGAGAGATGACTGATAGGATGATAGGGAATGATTTGCAGATTTTGAGCACCACTGACAAACATCTAATCTGGTATAGGCCAACTGTCGCTCCCGTGTGATCCGACCCTGTTGAAAAAACAGCATATGCTGGTAGGTATGTTTTGATGCTGGAATGCTGGTTAGGTAGGTTTTGATGCCGGTTTAAGCTGGTCCTTTGCTGGTTTATGCTGGTCCTTAGCTGGTTTAAGCTGGTCTTTTGCTGGTTTTTGCTGGTCATGTTGCTGGTCAAGGACCAGCATGAACCAGCAAAGGACCAGCATAAACCAGCAAAGGACCAGCTTAAACCAGCATCAAAACCTACCTAACCAGCATATGCTGTTTTTTTCACCAGGGGAATCTCAAAATTTAAAGTAAAACAAACAAAGGCGCATTCAAAGCGGTTTCAGTGTCCCGCATATTAATAACGGCTCACTGACGCCTGCAATTTGTGTACAGTATAATTATTCGATTATATAACTGAAATATATTTATATTTGAAATATAAATGAAATATAGCACTGGAATATATTTTTTCCTCCCATCACGTATTGGGGGTACAGATCATTTCATTCCTTTACACGGTGTGATCGGATTCGGACACATCCTCAATGGAAAGTGTAAAGTATTTTAGAATTATTAGGAAGTTAACTGTTAATAAGAAACACTGATTTCTTGAGTCAGGACTACCCATACTATAGACTGGTGTGTTTTTGTATTAAAATACTGGTGCGTTTGATATCCAGTGTGCACATAAAAAGTTGAATGAAAAATTGTGAATCGACTTATTCGAATCGTGACTCAAAGAATCAAGTTGGATCAAATTGTGAGGTACCAAAAGTTTCCCACTAATAGTACAACCAAAGAATATAATTCTGGTGTGCAGTGCAGCAAAATATTGATGAGCTTCACAAAACGGAAAGTGACTGTTAAAAATAGGTAAATAATTGAAAATCCCCATTTCCACTATCAGGGCAATAATTAGTTAATGCATTAACATTTATAATAAGCAATAACTACATTTGTCACACAAGTTATTACTCTTTGTTTAAAAAAATACAACTGTTAGTTCATGTTAGCTCAGGTCCAGTAAATAATACAATTACAACTTTTGATTTTAATAACATGTTGAAATGAACTAAGATTAATAAATAAATAATTAGTTGACCTTGCCATGAATAATTATTCACGGTATTTTGAAGTGCCCTCATTAATAACATTGTGCATGTTCATTATCATGATATATCACATTACCAAATACCAATCTAGTCAGAACGCCTAAAAAATTGAACAAACAGCACCTACATCACCACAGAGCTGTTTGGGAGGGCTTCAAAATTCAAATTTGCCAGACACTACTGAAACTTCCATGGCGAAAACGGACCTGTGGGCACTTTTTCGCGAGACGCGAAATGCAGTTTCCAACAGAAATAAACACTAGAGGCGGTAAAACAGTGAGCACTTGTAATCGTTTTTCGTGCACAGTTATGATTACAGCTCCATATGTTTTGCGTGGTCAATACAGCTGTGGCCAGAAACTACCAATAAATTCACATTTCTATCTAATAGACTGTGTACTAACATCTACACCTACCCCAACCCTAAACCTACCCCTTAAAATAATGCAAAAACAGTAATTATTGTTGTACAGTGTGACAAAAATTACGCTATATTGATGTGTGCATGCCCAGTAGTCACATCTGTATACTATCTTTACCATAAAACGTAAGATATGTAAGTTCATCTGTTCCGGGGAAAAACAAACAAACAAACACTCTTTTAGCGCCACTCAGTGGACATTTCTGTTGGAAATGCAGTCATATGTACTTACTAGGGGTGTAACGATACATGTATTCGTACCGAACCGTCACGGTACAGGCATCGGTGCATGAGGCCTTTCAACGAATACTGGCAGTTCACCCTCAATCCAGAAGGGGACGCCTGGAGTAATGCAATGTTTGATAACTGCCAGCAGAAGAACAACGAATGCCAGGAGTTGCACACTTGAAATCAAAGCCCACTAGACAGTGAACGTGCTGATTCTGAACACGTCTCACACTGACAAAGGAGTATCCACAAGTTTCCTATGCCCCATGAGGCCTTGCATCAAAAGTGGGAGCGTCTTCCGGTTCAAAGTAAACAAGCGGGACGTGACACTCATTCATTCAACAGTTGACTTTCCTCTGTGTCGGGAAAAGATTCAAAGGTTCGAGAGTGTCGAAAACAGCGCGATCTGGTGGTTAGTAATAAATAAAGCAGCCAAAAGACTAAAGCTCCGTCGGAATAAGCATTCGCCACAATTTCCACAGATCGGTCAATGTTATATGCACAAATAAAAGCCTAACCGTGTGTGTGTTTGTTTGTTGAATTTCTGACTCTGATAAATTAATTTACCCATTGAATAATTTGTATTATTCATATTACTCGTATGACTGGGTAATAATAATGTAGTTATTAAATAGGTCCCAATGAAAATGTACTCGCAAAGTCAGATCTGGGTGTTGAACATTAGGACAGGCAAAGTGAATCGCGCACATGACTGGACAGAAAGTGAGGCTTTTACAAAAGGGATTTCTACGTTAACAAGCCTTGAATCGAGGCTTCATCTGGCATGCCCTTTAAAGGGGTCATCGGATGCTAAGTTCACTTTTTCATGTTGTTTGAACATTAATGTGTGTTTTCAGTGTATGTACAAATCTACCCTATAATGATAAAAATCCATGCAGTGGTTTTTAATTAATCTGTAAAAATAATTTCCCCTTTTTCAAATCAAGCCGTTCTCAGATGCCTGTCGGTGTGCCGTCACACCGTCAGAGGCCACTCCCACGATAGTTGATTGACATGAGCTCTTACCTTAGACCAACTGTTACAATTCAGTAACTTTCCTTGTTTCAGTGCCAAAGAAGGGATGTAAGTTAGACAAGAATATCTCCGATTGAGCGATTGAGGTGTTGTGTTGCTGGATGTAATAATGAACATAGTGGTCGTCATTTACTCCCGACATCTGAGCCGCTGAAGATGCAGTAGATTACGTTTGTTTGTGAAGGGAATGTGCCTCCTGATCTACATATATCCGTCTATGTTCACGCAAATCATTCATGATCCAGCTTCACTTACAGCAGAAGTGTGTATAAGCGTTTTTTTACGAATCTTTGCGATTGCCTTTCCTTATAACGTGGTAGTTAGGAAGTTTAGCGGCTAAACGCGGCTAAATGTGGCTAAAGTTAACAACATCGTCATTCCACAGAGAGAACAGAGGGGTGGGGTGAGCAGAGCTCATTTGCATTTAAAGGAACAACCCCTTAGAATGAGATGATTTTTGCAGAGCTCATTTTGACAAGGTAAAAAGGGTGTTGTTTTACAAAACCATTGAGAATTTTTAATCAAAGTATATTAGAGACTTTTGATTAAGACCCTAAAGAATCATATCAACTTGTGGAAAATGGGCATCCGATGACCCCTTTAAACATAAGCTTTGATGTCTCGGTTCAAATGTCATTTCACTAGTTGACAGTCATTGTTGTGCATATAAGAAGGTAATGACATCTCTCATAAAGATGTGCATCTTTGCAAAGTAAACAATGGTCTAAAAAACACTTTGGCTCTTTGCTAATTAGCACACAAATACCACTGGTATACTGCGTCCGCCGCCTCACCGGAAGTTGTACCCACGTTCTTTTTTACAGTAGCGCCCCCCAGAAACTTGTGGATAACGTTACTTTAAAAGCTTGCGCACTCAACTGTCTGTGAAATGGATCTTTGTGCTTTTGTATCCTACCTGTTTAATTTGGCGCAAATCCAAATATTCCATAATATTTCCATATTTGCGATGCATCCAAATGCTAAACTACTATTTATTATGTAAATTATAGACTTTGTACTTCAGTCGCGTAGTGAGGCAGGTGCGCTGATGTTTGGTTCACTGTGTTTTATTTTGATAAAGTACCATCTGCACTGTCAGGTTAGCAATGCTAGAAGCCTGGAACTGATATGTTTTGTGTTTGTGTGCGCCGGTGCGATTACTTCAACTTTCCTCATACCAGCAAAATCAACTTAAACAAAAAACAAATAGAATTTCGCATTCTGCCATTTGAGTTTCCTTTCTGGCACAAAACTGAACCGAAACTCAGCAAATATCCTACCTTATGTGTGGCACAGTTTTTCTCTTGTCTATCAGTTAACTAAATTAAATATATTTCAAGTATTTATTCCTTGTATGTATATATGTACAGATTTTATAGCCTATATATGATATTCATTTGATATAATATTTAGTATTTTCACATGTAGGTGGAAAAATTTGTAATTTATACTATTGTCTTTTTAAAATAAATTAAAAGAAACCTAGTAGATTTGTTGTTGTTGTTTTTTTTCCTGTTGTACCGAAATCATATAGAACCGTGACCCTCGAACCGAGGTACGTACCGAACAGTGACATGTGTGTATTGTTACACCCCTAGTACTTACTGGTACGTATTTTGCAATCGCAAAAACGTTCCCACAGCTACATTGTCGTCAGGTTGGAAACTTCAAATGGGACTGGTTTCTACAGCCAGATGAAACTAAAAGAAAAAAGAAAAGCATTTCATGCTCATAGCTAAATGTACTGCCGTTTTTAATGTTTTTAAAGTCTTGTATGCTCATATTTACCAACAAGGCTATTAGTTCTGTCCTTAACTGTAACTACTGCCATGACCTGAACATGAGCTCATCAAGGTAGTCCAATTGGTCTTCAGTTTTAATCTATTTGTTGCACAAAAAAAAATATTTATTTATTTATGTTTTTCTTTTCATTTTCATTAATCTGGACAATAAATTTACTGGCTGTACTTTACAGTATATACATAACAGATTAAGTAATCTAATCAGAAGTCTGTAATAGTACAAATAACATAAAACACGACTGAAATAAATTAGGCCTTTACTAGAGCATTTTGGCTTTCACCAGTTTTTCATTTGTTTCTTTATTTCAATTACTTCCACCAGTTTTTTAATTGTTTGCTATTTTTGACAATAAGCTGGAGATCTTATTTTGGAGATGATAGTTCTATGCTAACATTGGTCTGTCCTTGCTGATCTGAGTTGATCTCACTAGATGACAAATTAAAAAAGATTTTATTTACAGTGTCTGAAAATATAATTAAATCTTTTAATCTCGTAATTTATTTCAGAATTCATTCACTGTAAGTTTTTAAGTGTGAGGTGCCATGCTCAATGGTATGAAGTCTACTGCTGTTACTACTTACACTTATTAATATCTTTTTTAATGCATTTAATAAAAATTACTTGCTTTAACAAATACAAAACTGTCCACGGATAACTCCACGTCTACATCCAAAGTTCATCCAATGCTTTTCCATCTGTCTTTCGATAAAGCAAATAAACTAATATGGACTTTAACAATTTTTTAGATTAAGGGCCAGGGTAACCTAACCTGAAACTGATAGCTTAGATATGCTTTCAAGATGGATCGTTAAGAAAAAATATTATTTGTGGAAAAAACATGATAAAAATGTAGTTCACTGTAATATACCTTATACTCCATACCTATACACATTTATAAACTGTAATTTCGTTGTCTCGACATGACATAATATGCCAAGGCAGGGGAAAAAAAATACCTTTTAAAATATAAAAGACAATGATCAGCATTTCACTGTGGACATTGGCCTGATGAACGACATAATGACAAGCCAGGGTGACCTAACCTTAAGCTGATATTTACATTCAAATAAGTTGACAAGTTTCATCTTGTTTACAATCTGATACTCAAAATACACCTGTTAAAAATTAATTTAAGAATTAATACTTGTTCAGCAAGAA
>NW_026128709.1:0-7228 GCF_022985175.1 Labeo rohita
TAGATATTTGAATTGAATCAACTTAAAATTTTAAGGCAGCTGGGTTACTTGCCCATCTGTTAAGTTTAGCAAACACAAATATCTAAGTTGTTACTTAGTAAAACTTAGCATTTCAAGTTGAATAAACTTATTTTAAGCTGACTCAACAAATTGTGTTTTCTTTTATTTTTTACAGTGTAGGGTGTACTCATTTCTGCAATCCTTTATTTAAACAAAATTAGCTAATTTACTTATTTTACAGAGGATATTGGCATATATTTAGTTGTTTTTATTAAGTATATTAAGTAAATTTCCATTTTGCCATCTTTCCATGAATTATTTTAATAATCATTAAGAAAATACATCTTTTATATTTATTCAGAGGGGTGTACTCATTTATGTTGTGCACTGTATATCAAAGCCGGTCACCTACCACAACTATTTTACAGACGAGCATAAGCCGGACATTTCTTTTCAAATTTCTCCTTTTGTGGGCCAAGAATGATGGGTAGGGTGAGTAAATAATGACAATTATTAACTCAAGGCATAGTAACAACCAGAGGTGAAAATTTGCTTTGTATATTCAAATCCATATATAGGTGTAAAAAGAGAACACTCTACATCTACATCAAACAAAACCTCTGTCTGACAGTTTGTACAATTTTCTGCATTAGTAATTAGAACTGCATGCTACTAATTAGAAGTGCATGTTCACTGTGTTGCATACTGCTTTGTTCTAAATAGTTGCATTGTTCACTGTGTTGCATACTGCTTTGTTCTAAATAGTTGCATTGTTCACTGTGTTGCATACTGCTTTGTTCTAAATAGTTGCATTGTTTGATGTCACCATTATGGTGATTGGTGTTGCCGTTAGTGGGGCTGAATTAATCTTTCTTTTTCCTACTGTTATGCAGAAAACCGGCTTTTGTTATATTATCTGAATGTCATAAACTAAAAAAATATGCTAAGTATACTTGCAGCCAGACTAATTGTCAGTATACTTCAAGTGTGTTACTGATTAGTTAACTTGAAGTGTGCTATTTTGGAACAACTAATTTTGTGCTAAGTATATTTTAGTTGTAATTAAATTGTAGTAAAGCATAACTGTAAGTGTATTTAGTGTACTTTTATGTGCTAAATTGGAACAACTTCAAGTATACTTAGTATACTTTAAGTAAGTATATGCTGTGTAAGCTAATTGCATGCTTGATTAGTGATATTAAAGTGTACTTTGTTTGTATTACAAGTATATTACAAATTAATTAAGGGTGTCTTCAAAATATACAAGAAACACACCATAAATATATTATTTTTGAGTAAAAATATGCAATTTTTTCCCCAATGCTGAATGCACTCGTTGTCAGGGTCATTAAAACAGTGTGAGTGAAATTCAATTGTTGGCCATGCAATAGTGTTTACTTGGCTGTACTTGTGACATCACAAACTAGTAGCTGAACTTCCTGTCCAGTACACTGTAAATCCTAATAAGTTCAGCTTACTTAAAAAAGTTTGGAAACCAATTGCCTTATTTTGTTAAAGCAAACTTAAAGGTAAAACTAAGTTAATTTAATAATCAGTTTAAAGTAAAGAAAGCAAACTCTTACAGAGTAAATTATCTAATAAATATCAAGTTAGTTTAATGTCATTTCTAGTTAACATACTCCAGGACATTTACTAATCTTACTTAAGATTTAATAGTAAGATTACTTTATTAATTCTATTTAACTAGCAGTGTTATTTTGTGTTGTGCAAACATCTTAAATGCTGTTATTCTCAACATGGATTTAATCTGCCATTTTAAGCTATGGGAACTTAAAACATTTTGTGCAATCGGTTTCCACATTTTCTTTAAGTAAACTGAACGTATTTTTATTCGTTCAACCAGCATGAAATGAACTTAATACAAGTTTGAAATTCTCAACAGTTTATTTTTGTAAAAAACTTTAAGAATATCACAATAATAAAAATTAGCTTTTAAAACATCTGTGTTCTTATAATACTCTTTACAGACTTCTTGACTAAACAACACTTTGTTGTCATAACATTATCTGGACCCACTGGAACACTGTTAAACAATAGAGCATTTTCAGAATGGCATGCAAACAGAACAGCAAAAATAAAATACAGGCCTTTAAAACCCATCCATGACAATTCTTCCCTCCATGATTGCCTTTATTGCATCCACAATGAGGGCATGTCCTCTGGTAGAACTGTGAGCAGGTCTACAACTGCTTGACTGAAGTCTGCATCCACATCCTAAGTAGAGAAATAAAATAGGTAGAGTGTAAATTTCTTCATTTCAATACTGGAAATGTTCTAAAAGCATATATTGACAAGGAACTTTTAATGCTTTTAATTTATAAGCAAATTGATTCATATTGATGACCAGAGTGAGTGTACAATGATCTGTGCAAACATCAAGCACAAGGAAATGTAATTAAGCTTTAAATTATGATCACCAAAGAAAGATGACGAGATTTATAGTGTGATAGTGACATTTCACAATACATGATTTAAATCAGAGCAAAAGTGTAAATTATCATTTGTGTCAACTATTACTGCATGCCTTGTCTTGGAAGTCTTGGAATATTACACACAAGTTCCATGGACTACATTTTTTGTACATTGTTTTCAACATTATAGATTTACAGAACTTTTTTTTTTTTTTTTTTTTACAACATGCTAAGAATGCTAAGAGCATTTTCTCTCTTGTTATGGAGTGATGGATCACACCCATCATTTACATGATTTTATCTTAAAGGGTTTGTTCAAACCAAAGATTAAAATTAGCCCATGATTTACTCGCCCTCAAGGCATCCTAGGTGTGTATGACTTCATTCTTTCAGACCAATCCAATCAGAGTAACATTTAAAAAATGTCCTGGCTCTTCCACGCTTTCCATGGCAATGGGCGGGTGTTTCTGTTCAACAGTTCAAAAGGAGTGCAAGAAAGCGCATCCATCCATAATAAAATGTGCCTCACACATGAATAAAGGTCTTCTGTAGTGGATTGATGCATTTTTGTAAGAAAAATATACACATTTAAAAAGTTATAAACACTTTTCTCTCACTTCCACTAACTGTCATACGTGCAAGCCTTTCCAGGTGGATGTTGTAGGACGTTTGTGTGCATGCGCTGGTGTAAATATGCTAGTCGAAATGTAAGTTTCGACTAGCAAAGAAAAGTTTGTTTACAGGAGCAAAGGAAGCAAAGTTTCCTTACTTTAGCAAAAGAAAACCAGTCTGCTCTTGGTTTATATTGAAATCCTCCGACATTCTTCTTTATGGATCTTTGTTTTGTACTTCTAATTCGTTACTGGTGTTTCATTCCGCTCTGTCCTGTGCTTCCATGTTTGTCACTAATCACCGGCGCATACGCACACGTACATCCTGCATCAGCTGCCCGGGTGTTACAGTTCTGTCTGTTTGTTTTATTGGTTTCTCCCATTGTCTCCCCCCGTTGATCTGTCTGATTTGGTTTTGTCCTTGTTAGCATTATTTGGTTCACCTGTCTGTCATTATTAGTTACCCTTTATAAGGTCTTTGTCATTAGCCCCTTGTCGGTCTTTAATGTTTGTTTGTTCTACGTGTGTGGATTATCGCTCTGTGTTCCTGCCTGTTCCAGCTTATGCTACCAGAAGTTTATATTAAATATATTGTTGCTTGTTATCTCGTCTCTCGTCTCGTTCCATCCAGCACGCAGCAACCTCATAACAGAAAGACCGACCAAAACAGTTTACCCGGCGTGATTCCCCTACGTTTATTTTTTCGTCCTTTTTCTCAGTGTTTTGTTTTTGATTTTTCTTCATGGATCCTGCCGTTCAGATCATCATCCTGGAGCAGGGGAATCGCTCTCTCGAGGACCACACCAGAGACTTTATGCACCTCGTGCCACACACACACTACCCGGACAGCTGCTTGTGCACGTTCTATCGGGTGGGATTGAACCCCACCATCAAGGCGCAGCTGTCCGGGGAGGGTCCTCGAGAGAGCATCGCCGATTACATCGAGTGGGTGCTGGCGTCCTGTAGATCGTCATGGACTGTCGTCGAGAAGGACGTCAGCCCCACTCAAGACCCAGAGCCCAGCCAACCATCACCCCGACACGCGGAGTATGAGCCCGAGCCCACCGCGGATGACGAGCCAGAGCCACGAGCGACAGAGCAAAGGATCGCCACAGAGCCAGAGCCCAACACGTCCGACCAGGTGCGAGAGCCGGCTAAAACTACCGTAAAGGTGGAGTGCTGCGTGGAGCAAGAGAGGGCTATGGAGAGCCCTGCCCACTGCACCACCGCTGGGGGTGAGCTTGAACTGAACTCTGGGGACTTGATTGACTTCTTTACTGAAGTTCTGGAAACTAACTCTGGAGATTTAATAGACTTTTCTACGGATATACCTACCTGTCATGATCTACCTGTCGGTATGGAATTCCCACCCACCCCCCCTCTTCTGTCTGTCTGGTCACCGCTGTCCCCTGACAGCCCCTCTGCTCACCCTCAGCCCACTACCTGTGCAGTGGGCTCGCCGCGGGTCTGCCAGCTTCCATCGGCGTCAGGGCTGGAGGATCCCTCATCTCCGCCTCCAGCCTCAGAGTCCAGAACTCCGCCTCGGCCCTCCGACCCTGCGGCTCCACCACGGCTCTCAGCGCCCTCGTCTCCATCGTCGCCCATCGGTCCACCAGCTCCACCGGGCTCCCTCGTCTTTCCGGCTCCGCCCTGGTCGGTCGTCGGCCCTTCATCACCTCAGGACTCTGTTCCTACGGCTGCGCCTCGTCACTCCGTCCCACCGGCTCTGTGGACCTCCTCCCTCCCTCTGGCACAGCCTTCATCCTCTGTCGCTCCGGCTCCGCCGCGGACCTCTGGATCTCCGCCTACGCCTCGGTTGCCAGAGCCTCTGGTTCCGCCTTGGCCCTCCGGAACCTCGGTGTCGCCCTGGATCTTCGGCTCTCCGTCTCCGCCTCGGGCTCCTCCGCCAGCTGCTCCGCCTCTGTCGGTCGGCCCCCTGGAGTCGTCAGCCCTTCCTCCACCATGGCTCCTCCCTCCATCGGCTCCACCGTGGGTCATCATGGCTGCGGTCTGGGTCTCCCTCTGCTTCTCCTGCTCCGGGTCCCTCCTGTTTCCTCCCTGGCTCCTCCCACCTTCGTCGCCCCCTTGGACTCTGTTGACTCTGGTTTTTGTCCCCCTTCCGGGGTTCCGTCCTCCGCCGAAGCCTCCTCCCCCATGGACTCTGGTTTTTCTGTTTTTCGCCTCCTAGTCTGTTTTGTTTTGTTTTGTTTTCTACGGCGCGAGGACGCGCCTATTCGGAGGGGGGCGTAATGTTACAGTTCTGTCTGTTTGTTTTATTGGTTTCTCCCATTGTCTCCCCCCGTTGATCTGTCTGATTTGGTTTTGTCCTTGTTAGCATTATTTGGTTCACCTGTCTGTCATTATTAGTTACCCTTTATAAGTCTGTCTTTGTCATTAGCCCCTTGTCGGTCTTTAATGTTTGTTTGTTCTACGTGTGTGGATTATCGCTCTGTGTTCCTGCCTGTTCCAGCTTATGCTACCAGAAGTTTATATTAAATATATTGTTGCTTGTTATCTCGTCTCTCGTCTCGTTCCATCCAGCACGCAGCAACCTCATAACACCGGGATGGCTTCTGCCTATGACAGTTAGCGGAAGTGAGAGAAAAGTGTATAGTTTTAAATATGGACATTTTTCGTACAAAAACATATATTCGCTACAGAAGGCCTGTATTCACCTCTCGGAGATGTGTGAGGCATGTTTTATTATGGATGGACGCATTTTACTGCACTTCATTAAACTGTTGAACAGAAACAGCCACCCACTGACATTATAAAGCTTGGAAGAGCCAGGATATTTTTTAATATAACTCTGATTGTATTGGTCTGAAAGAAGAAAGTCATATACAATAGGGCTGTACGATAAATTGCATGCGATTGTCATGCGCATCTTGTCAGTAAAGACGGTTATGTGATTACACAGAGCCTTAGTTCACTGACAAGCTACGCAATATCGCGTTCATACGCGCAGGTGAATCGCATTCGATTATGAACGCGATATTGCGTAGCTTGTCAGTGAACTAAGGCTCTGTGTATTAAATTCCGCTCCATCTGAATGCATGTGATAGAGATTTACTACTAATCACAGAACCATCTTCACTGTCGAGATGCACATGACAATCACATGTGATTTATCGTGCAGCCCTAATATACACCTAGGATGCCTTGAGAGTGAGTAAATCATGGGCTAATTTCCATTTTTGGGTGAACTAGGCTCTTTATTTCAAGAAGTTTATTTCAAAGTGTGTAATGATGTTTGTGATCACTCAACACAATTTCACGAATTTAAAGCATTTACACCAATTTCAGTAATAAACTGTTTCACAAAAGACAAATATAGCATCTACTGCAAAAAAAAAAAAAAAAAAAAAATACACAGAACCTTTGACAATTTTTCATAACCAGAACTATATTCATATTAAATAAAACAAAATGATGTGAGCAGAAAATCCAGTAATACTTACGAAACACATCCTGTAAAATTCCTGTGGGTCATCCTCCAGGATGACTGAAAGGCCCTGAAGTACTGTAGTGGAAACATCAGATGACTATGAAAAAATAGAGACAGGCTAAGGATAACAATCATAAGCAAATCATGATTTAAAGATGACAACTACAGTCAACATGATAAAGAAATACCTTTTAATTAACTTGATGTGAAATTTAAAATCCTTTTTTCTAGAAAATGTCAAAAGTGCAGAGTCTGTGTCCAGTGCTGCGCAGAACTCAGATCCGAGATATGCGACTGAATCCTGCAAAGATCTAAGAACAAACATTCAGTGGCTATTAACATTTTGAAGGACACAATCCATAAACACACTTTTTGAAAAGGAATAGGGTTTTGAAAATTTTGGAAATGAAAAAAAAAAAAAAAACAGGTTCACCCAAAAATAAAAATTAGCTATTAATTTACTCACCCTTACGCCACCCAAGATGTTCATGAGTATTTTTCTTCAGCAGAACAGCAAAGAAGATTTTTAGCTGAAAATGTGGCCTTTGGTGATTGATAAAATTTAAGTCGGAGACTGTCCATTTTTGGAGGGAAACATATCAAGGAGCACAAAATTAATACCTGTTGCTCCTGATGATATACTGAGGTTTTATCAAGATGATCGATCTGTGGAAGAAAATGAAATAAATGCTTTTTAAGTCTCATTTACTGCATTCATCTTATATTTATCTAAGTAG
>NW_026128710.1:0-7221 GCF_022985175.1 Labeo rohita
CAAGTCTGCCATTCTAACCCAATCCGCCTGACATAATGATCTCCAGCCTTGTGCTCGTCAACATTCTCACCTGAGTTAACAAGACGATTACTGAAATGATCTCAGCAGGTCCTTTAATGACAGCAATGAAATGCAGTGGAAAGTTTTTTTTCGGGATTAAGTTAATTTTCATGGCAAAGAAGGACTATGCAATTCATCTGATCAGTCTTCATAACATTCTGGAGTATATGCAAATTGCTATTATAAAAACTTAAGCAGCAACTTTTCCAATTTCCAATATTTATGTAATTCTCAAAACTTTTGGCCACGACTGTACAATGCATTGTATTTGTGCAATGAATGCAATGAAATTGTATTTGAGTATTACGAAACTGGGTTAACAGTGACACCTACAGGTGAAATGTGCAAAGTTGGTTGAATTTGTCACATGATCTAGCTAGACATGTTAGTATTTGATCCACAAAGAAATGCACACACTCTGAGAGCTGTCCGATTGAAAGATTGTTTGTTAGAGGGAATACATACATTAATGTCTCCTGGATTTCTGATTAGAAGATTAAATTCATCTGTTAATTTATATTAATGTACTCTGTGTATCGATGTTGGTTCAGTAAGAAACAAACTTGGTTAAACTGTGGTAAAAACAGTAACACACTCACAGGTTATGTATCTGAATGTTACTTTATTTGTTTCAGTTTTTCACGGTGTCACGGTTTCAAAGGGTGTCACGATGTTCAAGTGGTGTCGAAATACGATTACGCTGATGCTTGCTCTTTGCAAAGAAGATAGTAAACGTAAAGACGTCAGTTGAAGCGTGATTCTTTTAATCAGAAGAAGACCTTCAGGAGACGTTACAGTGAAAAATGTGAATTTACACCCAGGAAGAGTGAAAAGAACGAGTCGTCACACCAATGAAAGAGTGCAAGAATACATCGAGGAAAAGGAAAGATCGCTGCCAGCCCTCGTTGTGAGGAGCATTCAGTCGACCTCGGTGGGAAAACTGCAGCTATTGCTGGAAGAGAAGACGTCGCCATTGAAAGGAGCAAAGCGAATTCGTTCCATTGGGGCTTACAGTATTTCGCGTGACTGCATTCCTTGCCGTGCGGAAGAATAACGCAAGAAGATATTGCTGCAGTGACGACGGACAGTCACAAGGGGGCAACGTTGTAAAGTTTTGGACAATTTGGTTGTCAATAAGAGTTGCTGACTTTGGATTCACATGTCAGACTGTATCTTTTCAACTTTTCAGTCTGATTTCTAGGTTGATGCTACTTCAACATATATTCTAGTTGTAATTGTACACAAATGGTTGAAACGAATATGTGCATTTGATTTTTGAGTTGATAAAAGTGTGCAACTTGTTTAACAATTGACATTATGCAGGTTTCATATGGTACTACAGCTTGCTGTCAGTGTTTAAAGCTGAATAATCATGTGATTTTAAAGTAAGTTACCAACATGGATCAAAATGGATCAGACAGTGTCTTAGACCAAGTGATTCAAGCTCTTAAAAAAGGAAAAGGCACAATTAGAGGGGAAATTAGAGACTGAAATTGATGCCTCAAACACACAGAGATATGAAAGATGCTTAACTGAAATTAATGCCAATCTGGAAGTTAATAAAGCAAAACTATCCTTACAAGTTGAGCAAGAAATCAGACAATCTGAAAGGGAAAAGCATCCAACAGAAAAAAATGCTTGAGTTGAGACAAAACAAGTTAGCAAAAAGAAAACAGAAGTTTCAGTGTTCACATACTTAAACTTTAAAGCTGAAGTTCAGTTTATCAGATCTAAACTGAAAGAAGAGTGCTCTAAAACTGTGTTAGGCGATATGATGGCCACTGCAGAAAAACG
Source organism: Labeo rohita (assembly GCF_022985175.1). NCBI lineage: Eukaryota > Metazoa > Chordata > Actinopteri > Cypriniformes > Cyprinidae > Labeo > Labeo rohita. The sequence continues at coordinate 1,855 of NW_026128710.1, forward strand.
TGAAGCAGAGTTAAAACAAATATATGAGAGTATTCGTGCGCTGAACGTCCCATCTCAAGATATAAAAAGGAGAATGGATAGCTGCTAGTGACTAGTGAAATAACTGCACTATTGAAAGGGCGTTGCACAGAAGTTGGCACTAAGGAGTTTGATGTGGAAGCTGTAAAAGAATCGCTCGACCAGTTATTGCAAAGAGATGACGCAAGGTCAATTTATGGATCAACTGTGTCAAGAGCTAAAAGAGATAGTCAGCACGGAAGTCATGTGTCAGTAAAAAAGGGCGGAAGCAGCGGCACGTCTAGCTGCCAAATGTGCTGAACTAAAGAGAGAAAAGGAAATTTTAGCACAAAGGAAGGAGGTGCTAGCTCAACAAGAGAAGTTAAAGATGCTAAAGGATCAAAGGGATCTTGAAGTTATGGAAGCTGAATACATTGTGTATGCAGAAGAGGAATCAAAATTGAATGCTGAAATAGGTGATTCTAAAGGTAAAAGCACTTTGCCTCCACATCAGCATCCACTGCAGCACAACAGCTCTTCATTCTGCAAGGTTTCTCAAGAAACTTTAGCTCAGCCTTGCTCTGGAAATGAGCTAGAGGCAGAAGTCGATGAGGTCTTGTTAGTAAAGGCACTAAAGAAATCCCTGGCAATGACTAAACTTGCAGCTCCAGAGCCCTTCACGTTTACAGGTGATCCACTCAAGTTCACTGAATGGCGGACTTGCTTTAAAACTTTGATTGAAACCAACTGTACAACATAGATTGTTCTATCTGAAAAGGTACATAAGCGGAGATGCACTTAGTGTACTTTTCATACAAAAGAGAGGTGGCCTGTTGTCAGAAAAATAATCTCTCCATAAATGCACATAAGACCAGGGAAATGATTTATGATCATTGGAGGAGGAGGAAGAAGCAGCAGCACGCCCCAATCCACATCAGTGAGATGGAGGTGGAGAGCAAAATCCTTTAAATTCATTGGAACCTACATCAGTGAGGATCTCACCTAGTCTCACAACACTCCTCACAGCTTCTGAGAAAGTCCAAGCAGTAACTGTACTTCTTAAGAAGGCTGAGGAAATTTGGCATGGCAAACAAAATCCTCAGCAACTTTTACAGATGTTCAGTTGAAAGTGTGATCACAAGTTCAATCACAGAGTGGTATGGAAGCGGCAGTGTTTAGGACAGGAAAGAGCATGACTCTCAACTGCACACTCAAAAGAAAACAATCAGCTGTGCCATTTGAATAATGATGTGATTATATTAAATTCAGTTAGGACCTAACGGCCTGTGCCATCTAGAGTTTAATGACAGAACTTTGTATTTGTTTAGTCACGTTTAGTTTGCAGTACTATGAGCTTTATTTCTGGATGTGATAGTAATTCTAAATAACTTCAGATATGTGAGTGTTGTGCTACAAAGATGTGGCTCAATGTTTGTGTGATAAAAACAATACATATTTGCACAAATAAACAATATTTACTTTTTAAGGTAATAGAAGAAGTTACCCCATAACTTGTTCAGTAACTGATGTCTTATGTTTTCAGGGTTTTCTGTTTCACACATAATGGTACTGATTCTCTGTATTTCTGCATCTGGATCTGCACTTCTGCTCTGCTATCTGATCTACTGCAAGTCTCTGTATAAAGGTATAAATATTCTTATTTGCTGTAGTCCGTTGGGGACTTTTAGTAGTGACGGTAGAGAAGACAAGCCGAAAGATACAGTATATGTTATTAATTGTAAAATACTCAAAAGACTTTGAAAAGAGACAACAATAACATACCAACAGTGAAATTTACTCAACTAATTAAAAAAAAAAAAATAAAACAGCCACAGAGAAAGTTTTTAAAAACATGGAAGAAATGAGTGGTAAGTGTTGAAATGTAAAAATTGTTGTTGGAATTTAAAAACATGCCGATCTTATTCCAAAAACCAGATGATCTGCTGGAGGAGATTGTAGTACAAAGTTTCTTGTGAGAACGTTTTGCGAGAGAACGCAAAAAAAATGTTCCTCTCACCCTGAATTTTTTCCACCCACCCCGATTTTTTCCCACCACCATGTCCCTTAAGGGGCTCTGTAGCTCTGTGTATGTTTCACTTTCTCTAAATATTTTTACAGTATGTTTTTTTTTTTTTTTTTTTTTTTCAGGGTTCATTCAACCATTTGTTCCTCTGGGAACTTCAGTGGTTTTGCCCTGCTATGTTGACAAGCATTTATTAAACAAAAATCTGAAGGTTGAATGGAGAAGAACATCAGGAGACTCAGAGACTCTGGTTCATCTGTATCAAGATGGTGTAGAAGTCCAGCAGCAGGATTATCACGATAGAGCTCATTTCTTTACTGATCAGATTCAAAATGGAAACGTCTCCCTCCATCTGGACAAAGTGACAGAAGAAGATGTTGGAGAATACACATGTAAAGTTCACAATGAGCAGGATGGTGTGTTTTCAACTAAACTTATTTTGAAACTGGGTAAGTGAATAGATGAATAAATAAAACTGCATATTGCTGTAGTTTTAAACAATACATTAGTTAAATTGTTTTGACAAGTGAGTTTGCCATAAAGTGAGTTTGACACCAATCATAAATAAAACTGTGAGATGTTATGTAAATAAGCTGGTCAAATGTACAGTGCCCCAAAAAGGTTTTGGACTCTTGGTCACAATTAAAACAGGTATAATTCATCACATTAACTGTGTTAAATTACAGTATTTTTTCTCTTCATGTTTTTTTTAAAGGAGTCATATGATGCTTTTTAATGTTTTCCGTTTCCTTTAGTGTGTAATGTAGCTGTTTGTGCATGTATACAATCTGCAAAGTTACAAAGCACATAGTTTCCCAGAAATGGCTTTATTCCCTCTAAAAGAGAAAACTGGCCCAGACCTGCCAAAAACAAATAGATTGAAGTCCAGATATTACTTCTTCAAACATATCTGTCACAATGTGAAATATTATCATAATGCCAACCAAAGACACGCGCAGTGTTTTGTCGTTATGTCACGAAATGATGTGTGCTTGAATGCTAAAGCAAAACTGCTTCGTTTGGCCTTCCAAAAACAGATTAAATTAGGAATCAGAGGTTAGGATTTATTTATACATTTCTGAGCAGTACAATGTAAAAGTTACTTGCAAATTTGGTTCCGATCAGTCGTCAGCTTGATCGTGTGCATTTTGAGAATCTGACTCAGCCTTGAACTGATATGGTAAAACTGACAACATTGTTATCAACTGTGTGTTTACAAATGCTTTAGTAGCCTTTAGTAGCTGAAACTCTCAGTTGACCAAATACTCTTTGCAATGGCAGTACATTAACTAATGTAATTGTTCAGTTTGAAAGGGCATTATCAACGTATGCCACTAAAGTGATCATTTATAATAGCTAAACAATAAACAATGATTACAGAACATTTAACCTGTTAGCAGCTTAATGCTTTTGTTAACTTACTGACTGAAAAGTTATTGTTTTTCTTTCTCTCTAGATTATAAACAGTCATCATTGGGTAAGTGAAAAGATAAAGAAAAAGAAATATGAGCCTAATCAATACATGATTTAAATTTGGTTGATTATTTACAATTTTAAATTTGTATTATCAGTACATGAATGTGATTGCAGTCATAAATATAATTGTGAGATAATGTAATGCACCACTGATCTGGAATTACAGTACCTGATGAAATTCTTCAGTCTGAAAGTAAATGGGATAGTACATGTTTATTTCTGTCTAATAGTCAAGTCAAGTCGAGCTTTATTGTCATTCTGCTACATGTGTGGACATAAAGTCGAACGAGATGTCGTGTCTCGCAGGACCATGGTGCTACATACTAGTTAAACATAATATAAACATACAACAGTACAAGTATAAGAAAAGCAATTATAGACCTATACAACAGTTAACCATCTGACTATACCTATACTATAAATACTATAACTACAATAAATAGTTGACTACACATACACAAACTGAGACTAAAAAAAACTTTACATAAGTACTGTACATGAATTTTTACATGAGATTGTGCAAAAGAAATGATTTGTGCATTAAATTGTGCAGAAGAGAGATTTTGAGGGAAGCAGCGCATAGTGCAAAAAAATTTGTAGTGCAACTAACCTCTCAAAGCACTTCATCATGATTGGGGTCAGTGCTATGGGACGATAGTCATTCAGACAGGACACAGGTGACTTCTTTGGAACTGGAACTATGGAGGTGGATTTGAGACACGTGGGGACGACTGCCTGGCTCAGCGAGGTGTTGAAGATGTCTGTTAGGACATCCATCAGCTGTGCAGCACAGTCTCTTAGTACACGGCCAGGTATGTTGTTAGGGCCCGCAGCCTTTCGTGGGTTTATCCTGGATAGGGTCTTCCTTACGTCGGCCGGAGAAAGACCGAGTACCTGGTCGTTTGGATGTAAGGAGTTTCTGTGCAGGAGTGTTGTTCTGTATCTCAGAACATGAGTGGAAGTGGTTGAGTGCATCTGGCAGGGATATGTCAACGTCACTGGCCTGTGGCAGGTGCTTGTAGTGTCTTTACTGTCACTGAAGTTATTGTTGATTTTCTGACCATATTGATGTTTTGCCTTCTTAATGCCATGAGACAGATTGGCTCTTGCTGTTTTGAAAGCTGCCTTATCTCCTGATCTGAATTCCTCATCTCGGATTTTTGGCAGCCCACAAACCTCTGCTGTCATCCACAGCTTCTGGTTGGCACGTGTGGTGATGGTCTTGGTGACTGTCACATCATCTATGCACTTTTTGATGTAAGCAGTCACTGTTTCTGTGTATTCTTGCAGGTCTATGTGATTGTATTGTGGTAATATGAGCTTGTATTGCATAAGAGAAGAGATGAAGGTGTATGAAGGAAACTACTGATCTTCAAGAGCAACATGTCTAAAGTTTGTCAAAGAACATGTGGATGAGTCAAGTTTAAATAAGAAGAGTAGTACCTACAGGCACATAACGTATCAAATATGATTTATGGCCTGATTTATGACTGGATTTATGAGCGTATTTTTGACTCTGTCATTGTTGATGGACAGTTAGACACATGTCTAGTGTGTGTATGATTAGATTTATGAGTGAATTTATGTGTTTATGACCTGTCTGTCACTCTGACTGTCATGTGACCAGGGTCTGTCAGCTCTGAGTGACATGACAGTGTTTGTGTAAATCAAAAGATCAAAAACAGATGTTAGATTTGACTTTAATTGTATTTCTGAGTGGTTTTATGATGTTTTATCTCATCCGCTTCCCTGGTGTTTTATGGTGTAGCTTCTTCCAGATCTTTTGCTAACAGTCTGGGAGTTTTGGGTTTCGTCCTGATTGTGGAAAAATGGCAGAGCAAATGTGTGTGTGTATTGTCACCTCAAAGGGA
>NW_026128711.1:0-7213 GCF_022985175.1 Labeo rohita
TTTTTGTGCATCTCTGTGGCAGAATTGGTTTAGTGTTTATTTCTTGAGACAATGCCATGTTTACAAGATTTATTTTATTTTTTAAAGATTGGATAGGGAAAGCTCTGGTATCTTGTGGACGGGCCCTAGGTCTCCAGGAATAAGATTGGGCACCTGAAGATGGACAAATGACAACTAAAACTAAGAGATATAAATAGACTAAACTAAAATAAATAAGACACGGGTAAGTGAAATATGCAACCTCAAAAACAAATGACATAATCAGAAACCAAGGTAACCAAGGAAACAAGAACTTTAAACAGGAAACATGAACATGAAAAACAAAATGAGTAAAAGAATCCTAAACAAAAACTGCAGTGATCTCCCATGACTCTGTTGTGATCTCAGACTTTGCTCAGATTTACCAAAGTCTGCAATGAAAATGTTCTTTTTCATTAAAAACATTCAAATCTATTTCTATTTTAAGGTTAAGTTGCTGTCACAGCACAACAAAAGCACATCCTCCTGACCACAAGGGATCAGTCTTGAACTGGAAAATTACAAGATTTTTATTTTTCTCTTACATGGTAGCCTATAATACTGTTATTGACCACTAGAGGACAGCACTGATCCACTTTAGGGCAATTAAAAGGTGTTCTACTTGAAAAGTGTGCTTGTGCTTTATTATGTTATTGTGATAATCTGATTTATGTAAACAACTAACTATACATTTAAAAAAAACATGATAGTGAAGTAATTTTTGTGGGAATAAATTACAGTATATTGCCTTTATATATATTTCTCTCTAAATAATTACATTTGTTTTCATATACTTCTTTATTCTTGTTTAAGTTTTCATCTACCTTTGCCATAGGAAACAACCATGGTGGGGTTATACCTGTTGCTACAGATGTACTATTTGTGATCATCTATATTTATGGATTCACTGGATTCCTTCTATATTCCCAACAGTCTTAATCTCTTAGACTGATATTCTTATTTACTATTTTTCAATATGCCAGAGATATTTTGGTTCTTCTGTTGCTATTATTAAAGCATTATTTGGAGTCAAAATGGGGTGCATATTCTTACATATTTTATCCTGTATTGTATCTAGGTTTAATTATCGCTGCTGCTCTTTATATTGTACATCAATAATCAAATAAGGGGCTTATCATACCTCTATATATTGTCAGCATTGTTGTTTTATCTAGACTCCATGCACATCCTGATATAGTTCTCATAAAATTCATGCTTTTTTTTTTCTTTTTTGCTTTTATTCTCAATATTGTTTCTTTGCACAATACTTGTGTCTTTGCTATCAACACTCTTTGTACTTCCATTCATGAACAATTGAGTATTTTTTTTTTTTATCTTCTTCTACTACCTAAATGTATCTTCTACTACCTAAATGTATTTTGGTAGTAAAACAAACTTTTCAGCCAACGAGCTTGACAGGATAGCGCCCAGCGAGCTTGACTTGACTGTGACTGGTGAGCTTGTCTTGACAGTGGCCAGTGTTTCAGGACTGAAGACAAGTGTGGAGCTTCGGAGGATACGGGGAAGTGCGGGAGGAACAGAGGGAGCGAGCTCATTGGAGCAGCAGGTGGAGGGCGCTGGCTTTTGGTGAGCTGGAGCGCCTGCAGGCTCCTGGATATGAGAAGTAGAATGCAGGAGTCCTCATTTATCAGAAAGTAGGCACCTCATTTTTTGAGTGGAAAAAGCATTTTTTATGAGAAAAAAAAAAAAAAATGAAAATGTGCACTGTTTCTCACACTGGTGTGCTTTAATGTTTAATCAGGAAGTTTGCTTTAATGCTTTCATTTTGTAAAAAAAATTGCACAAAGTCACACTTGTCAAAAATGGCCAGCCATTGAAAGCGAATGGGGAAGAGAGTTCAGGAGCATGTTGTGCTTGCAGACATAAAGGCCTTGAACCTGTGCATGTATGGATGCATGTATACCAACACTATCACACACACACACACACACACACACACACACACACGTTTGTTTTTGTGAATTGTGGGGACTTTCCATAGACTTCGTCTATCCCCTAACCCAACCCTAACCCTAACCCTAACCCTAGCCCTCACAGAAAACATGTTTGCATCGTTACACTTTCAGATAAACATCATTTACTATTTTTAATCAGGCCGGTCCCCACAATGTCAAAAATTTCAGGTTTTACTATCCTTGTGGGGACATTTGGTCCCCACTATGTAGCAAAAACAAGTACACACACACACACATCCATGCGTAAAAACTCTTGTAAGTATTATACCTATTTCATTCTACCCTGAACTCATGCAATATGCTTTTATGATCTCTCTCTCTCTCTCTCTCTCTCTCTCTCTCTCTCTGTGTGTGCGCATGCGGGAGCGAGTGAGCGGTGCGTGGTGTGTGAGGAGTGCGAGCGGCTTGTCTGTGAGTTCCCTTTCGAGGAACTCGAACTGCGTCCTCTAGGGGGCGCTAGGGGGAACGCCGTCTGCGTGACCCGTGTCTGAAGTATACATACAAAAACACCAACGGAGTTGGCCGGCGACAGCCTATGACGTCACTTCCGGTGCGACTCGTCGCTGCCGGAGCGTCACTACCGGCGCGACCACAGTATAAAAGGGCGCTGGTAGAGCAGGACGGTCTCTTCTTCGTCTTCACTGACCTTTTGTCTGTAACCAAGCTCGAATTGAGTGCATGTTTCTCACCAATGTTTTAATTATGGCTCGCGTGAGACGATGCGTGGTAAGGAGCAAGTGCTCTTTGCTCCCATGGAGTTTATTGCGCTCTTTGCTTGTCTCTTGCGAGAAACAAGCACGCTCTGATACCCGCACCTATCATACGGTCCTTATATGGTGAGGATTAAGCAAATATCAGCTCTCGAGGGAGTTGAACGAGATCACCGTATTTATTGCTTGTTGCGAGAGGCAGACGCGCTCTCATACCCGCTTACACAGGGCTCGCGGGCTGTGTGTGCGGTAGTCAGCCGCGCTTTCAGCTCTCGAGGGAGTTGAATGCGATCGTCACATTCAGTACTTATTTCTTACGATGGACTGGTGTGCTCTCGTAGCCGCTTGCACGAAGCTCGCGAGCTGTGTGCGTGCGGTCGGGAGCAGCGCGTCCAGTTCGCGAGGGAACTGGATGTGCTCATCGCGATGCATTCGCAAAGGAGGGAGGTGAGTCTTCTCTATACCCGAATTTGCATGAGTGTGCTCGCCTCTCGGGCATTAACAACGCATCCGCGGCGGCGGCTCCGTTCCGCCTGATTCCCGCGGGAGTCTGGCACGTGGGCGGAGCGTGTTCAGCTCCCTAGGGGGTTGAACATATGCTGCGCGTTGCGATTGTGGTGTTATTTTTCTGCCATACTCGAGGGTATGGACAGAAAATGAAGAGGATAGTATAGCCATCTGAGGATGGTTATAGCTTCTTTGCATTATTTATGTGGTTAAGTGCAGCTATCTGAGGCTAGCTGTGTGTTAACCTGTCCCTTTTCATAGAGCTGTCTATCTGAGGATAGCCAGGTGTTAGCTCGGTGATCGTTCCCCTTCCTAGGGTTTCTAAGTAGTGATCTCTTTGAGCTCCTAGTCAGGTAAGTGCTGTCTCCCCTGCCTGGGATGTGGGTAGACAGCCCATTCTTTGTGGTCATGAAGGGCCTTCTGTTTCTGGATTTCCACCCCTTCATACAGACCTGTTCTCATGCCATTTGGTGATCTAGCGAGTCGCCCCTCCGAGGAGTGGGCTTGATCACGCTATGTCTCGCCATCTTACGAATCAGGGTCGTTTCTGCGGAAACTCTCTGGTGCTCCAAGGAGCCTTTGGCTACATTGTGGCCCTTGTTCTCGAGGTTCTGCGGGCCTTGATAGAGCAGGGCCTTATGCTTTCCATTGAGATGGTAAGCACAGGTCTGTGTGGGGTGAGAATGGTTCAGGCCTCCCTTACAGGGCTCGGATGGCGGGAACCATGGAGGGGTGAGTTTGATCCATTTTTATGTCTCTAGAAACCCTTCTAGATCTGTCTATTATTATAGCCAGGTAGGAGCTTGGTGATCGCTTCCCTTTCAGGGGTTCTAATAGCGGTCTCTTGAGGCGACCAGGTGAATGCTGTCTTCTCCCTATGGTTTGGGTAGGCAGCCCATTGCATGTTCTGGTCAATGCGTGATTTACTCCCCTATAACCTTGCTTTATTATCTCCCCTGCTGGGTCATAAGCAGATGGTCGGGGTGGTTCCTCCAGGAGAACTTATGAGCTATCGGAGTCATGTGCAGGAACCACGGTGGGGTGAGTACGGCTCAGTACTATGTGTCTATCCTGCTGTATGTCGGGGTCCTGCTTTGTTGTGTGCTTCCTTGGTAGGTCCTCTTCGAGCACCCCCCTCTGGTCCTCGACCATGGTTATGGTCTGCTTGCCTGGATCTGCCTCCGGCTTTGGAATAGGAAGCTTTCAGGTCCCCACTACAGCACTACTTCTAGGGTCTCGGTCCCATCTCTAGGTAAGCCCTTTGAAAATCTTTTCACAGGGAGCTTCCGTCGTTGGGATAGACACATGGACCTGAGGCCACCGGGTTGAGACCCTCTATCTGCATCCTGCCCTGAGGGGTTTTTCTGCTGTTGGGTTTTCCGCCCGTTGCACAGACCTGCTCCCGTCAAGGTGGTGATCTAGCGGATCACCCCTCTGAGGAGTGGGCCGGATCATGCTATGTTTCACCATCTTACGAGTCAGAGTTATTTCTGGGGAAATTCTCTGATCTCGTTTAGGAGCCTCTTTTTCGGCCCTCGCTCCCAGGGTTCTGCGGGCCTTGACGGAGCAGGGCCCTTGCTTTCCATCGAGGTGGTAAGCTTAGGTCTGTGTCGGGTGAGAAGGGCATAAGCCCCCTTGAGAGGCTACCCGTAGAACAGCCTGAGGGCTGAGGATGCTGCTGCTTTCCCGGCAGCCTTGAGAGGTGGCCCCCCTTCAGGTCTGGTCTCCGTATCTCTTCCTGGGCAAGGCGCGACGAGGCTCCCCTTTCTGCGGGAAGGGTTTGCTGAGACTCGTCCCCCTTGGGGCTTCAGACCCCACTCCCGTCTTCGGGAATACAGGTCTGTTCTGATACTCCGCCTTTTTGATTAAGGTGTATCGACTTTTTGGCAGTTAGACAGCCAGCTGCGGCCGCTGTCTGCTCGATGCATGCTCCTCTCCTTTCGGGGAGTTTTTGAGTCTGCTCGAGCATTTCCCTCGGGCTACTGAGGTTTGCCCTTACTGCCGTTCCCCCCTTGGCCCCTTGGAACTGTTTACCAGGACCAGATCTCATCCAAGGCTCGACGATGCTCTCCTCTTTTTATAAGAAGTCTCTGAGCTCGTCCCTTCTGGGGAATCAGCGGCTCCTCCTTCCGGGAGTGGAAGCCTTACCCGATACACTGCCGTCTCCTGGGCGGTTACGTGTTTTCGGCTCTTGGCAGTATATTGGATAGATAGCCGAGGCTACTATCTGTTTGGCATCTTTGCTCCCCTCTCCTGAGGGTTTCATTTGAGCATTGCCTTCTCGGCGACGAGTTATGCCCCTACTGCCTTCCCCTATAGCCTTGTTAAGCCGGCAGTTTCCCCTCAACCTGGGGATCTTCTTCTTTTCACCGTTTCTCAACGGTACGTCTAAAATCTATAAATATGGTAAGTGCACACGTGAACCTTTGGGCACTTTTCTCAAATCCACGCTGTGGTATGGAATGCACCGGTGTTCTGCGTCCATTCTAAAATCCTTTATGGTAGGGATTCACGCGCTTTTGCCCGTACCCTTTCTCGAGATGGCTAAAAAAACCCCGGTCACCCTGGGTTCCTCTCCTTAACATCTGCCAGGCTAAAAAGGAACGGTTTGCGTGCTCTTCCAGCACGCTCCTTATTTACGGGGAGTTACCGCTGCGCTCTGTTTATGACTCCTGAGGGAATCATACGGAACTACAGTGGCTCCTGAGAATCAGGCCAGCCTAGATTTCCTAGGCCTTCGGCCATGTCCCCTTAAAGGAATACCTTGGTTTCCAAGCTTGGGCTCTGCCTCGGGTCAGCCTCGACCCTTACAGGTAAGTTAGGTATGTAGCCCAGGCTCTGGCCGTAGGGGATATTTCTCTGACAGCCGTCACTTATTCCAGGGGCAACTCCCTTAAAAATCTAGGGAGTTGGTACTTAGTGCTTGTCTCGTCCCTCAGCATGGCAGCGTGGGTATAACCGTTCCCCCTAGCGCCCCCTAGAGGACGCAGTTCGAGTTCCTCGAAAGGGAACGTCTCAGGTTACGTATGTAACCCTGGTTCCCTGAAAAGGGAACGAGACACTGCGTCCTCTAGGCTCATGGCCATGCTTCAGGATGTGAGCTTCAGACGAAGAAGTGACCGTCCTGCTCTACCAGCGCCCTTTTATACTGTGGTCGCACCGGAAGTGACGTCATAGGCTGTCGCCGGCCAACTCCGTTGGTGTTTTTGTATGTATACTTCAGACACGGGTCACGCAGACGGCGTTCCCCCTAGCGCCCCCTAGAGGACGCAGTGTCTCGTTCCCTTCTCAGGGAACCAGGGTTACATACGTAACCTGAGACGTTTTTTTTCTATCTTTTCTATTGATTCTAAGAAAGTATCTGGAGGTTTGTTTGTGGAGTGGTATTCTTGAAGTGGGGTGGGGCGCTGCCGGTCAGCGTTTGCTGAGTGCGATGGCGGTGTCTGGAGGGGTTTCGCTGGAACAGCTAACAAGGCGGCATGGCATTAAAGTTGTTCCAGCGGAACGCTGTTCGGTGGAGGAATGTAGCCTAGCTGTGGCTAAAGTTGTTGGACATAAAAGTGTCTTATCGGCGGCGAGAATGAACAGTGCAATTGTTCTGTTTTTAGACGACGTCAATAAAGTTAATGAGATTGTGACAAGCGGAATCGTTTTAAATGACGCTTATACGGCGGTGATGCCACTAATGCAACCAGCGAAAAAGGTTGTTTTGTCTAACGTTCCACCTTTCATTAAAGATGAAGTGATTGTTAGGGAATTGGTTAGACATGGAAAGATTGTGTCGCAGATTAAAAAGATCACTTTGAACAGCAAATCTGCTGAATTAAAACATGTGGTTACATTTAGGAGACAGGTGTACATGATTCTGAATAATGGACAAGATTTGAATCTTGTTCTAAAATTCAGAATTGATGACTTTGATTACAACATTTATGTAACTTCAGAGACTATGAGGTGCTTTAAGTGTGGTCAGGAAAACCATATTGTACGTGACTGTCCGGG
>NW_026128712.1:0-7199 GCF_022985175.1 Labeo rohita
TATCATATTGGCTGTTCATTGGTACTAATAATACACATATTAATGCCTTTTTCTGCATGACCATATTTTAGATCCCTTTATCCTACCACATAACTATTAATAAGCAGCAAATTATGAGTTTATTCAGCCAAATGTTGTAGTTAATAGTTGAATTGAGTGAATAGAGAATTGGGCCATAAAATAAAGTTTATCTGTCTTGTACAACGTGGACTTTGACTTCTATAGTGGTTAGTTTAACCACTATAGATGCTGAAGAGAATAAAGTTTGATATTCGACATCACAAAATCTGTTGTCCACATTACAGTCAAAACTGAATTAATATTTATTACATTTAAAAATTGAAACACACACTGTATATGGTGCAACAGCATGGAGTCAGGCTATGAGACCAAAAACACATTTCATGTTTAAAAAAAAAAAAAAAAAAAAAAAAAAAAAAAGAAAAGAAAGAAAGAAAGAAAGAAACTGGATGTTCCTGCTATTATATTTAGTCAAACACAGTTGTTAGTCTGATGGTTTGAGGATGTTTTGTTTCATCAGGATCTGGACTGTTTGTCATCATTAAAACTTTGCTCTGGCCTTGACAAATTCCAGATTGAGTCTTCACAACACAACTCTATGACTACATGAATCACTACTGCTCACATTACACAAGTCTTGTCATTTTTTTGTTGTATCAATGCAGGACCAGAGTAGAACTGGAAGAATAACTGTATCTAACACTGTAATGGAGACCTGCGTAAAATCATGAAAGAAAAGTTTCTGAAGTCTCATCCAGTATTTCACTAACACCAGCAGTGTGATTTTGTGGGGCTGAGGTGGAGAGAGAGGAAGTTTTTCATGAAAGGGAGCTGGGAAAGATGGAGTTTGTAGATCATGAACAGCGACCACATCACAGTCACTGCTAGAGACGCCACCGGGCTTCAATACGACCACCAAAAACCCACAGACAGTGTGGCTTATTTATAACAAATAGAGACTTTTTGCAACATTTAATTCAAAGTATTTCTGAACATTGCACAGTTCTGCAAAACACTGTAAGGAAATTCTGCAAGTAATAAATGATAACAAGACAAATGTATCTATATTATGTCAGCTCTCTTTCTCATATGTGGTGATGAGTATTCATAAGTCAGTTTATTTTGTTGAATTACTTTGTCCTAAACAGTCCTCTTTCTCTCATATGTAGCTTTGGAAAATTTGCTTTATTCCAGAGAATCTGTTTGTCCTAAACAGTCCAATATGTAACTAAAGTCCTACTATTTTTAGTGAAGTGTTTTGTTCAGATGGTGATACTAAAACACTTAATGTTAAATAATAGATTTTAAATGATACACAGGTCCACACTGTTTCACCAAGGTTCATCCACTTGGAGATTTCTGGTCTTGTCACTGATCTGAGGTGACATTTGACCTCTTTTATAGTTTCTGTCGTGATTTTAAGCTCAAAGGGAAATGTATATAAATAATTACAATTAATTATGATTAATTACAATTACTTATATCAGCTGCCAGTAGTAACTGTAGCAGAATCAATTTTCCATCAACTAATCTGTTCGCTCAGCGAACATTCAGTATAATCTTTATATCAACTCTAAGAAATGATATTTTCTTGGCCACAGAAAATAACTTTCTTAAAGTACCATTGCATTAGAGCATGTAGCTCGAATCGGAATCGTAAAGGGACATTAATTTGCAAGGCAGAATCAGAATCAAAACTCATGTAATTTGTGCACAATAGTTTATTAACGAAGGACTAACACATAACTAACCTAAACAAACAAACATGAAGTCACTCATACATGGGGAAGGGTCAGTGAGAAGCAGTTAGAGAGAGAGAGAAGGAAATGAAGCTATGAAAAAAAAAGTCAGTTAACCACCTGCTGTGAAACCATCAGTGCTGTCTACAGCTTATACTAAACCTCTGTATTGTTAAGTTAAGTGTACGATACTTGCATTGCCTTGGTCGTTGAACAAGTGTCCAAATGCAGTCTCTGAAAGTCTTGATGGTTGGAGCAGTGGTGGTTTTGGAATCATGATCACGTTCTTCTGGGTCCGAAGAGTGATGAACTCCAAAGATGTTCTGACTCGATGGTGACTGGGAGTTTCTTCCCATGTGAAAAGTGAAGAAGAACCAAGAGCTGAGAGGGACTCAGCTGAAGTCCTGTGATCCTTGGGGAATGGAAAGACAAGGCCGCAAGGCCTGGCGCGTGGTTAGGGAAGTCCTGAAGAGTTCTAGCTCATCTTCTTAGGTTCTAAAAGAACCACTGACTGACTGAGGCGAGTCATGAAAATGAATTCAGGAGTTGAGTGGAAGTGTCTGGCTCTTAGTGGTCGAGAGCCAGTGCTGGGCCTGTCGGGCCCGCCAGGCACGCCCTGTGCCGGCTCAGGCTCCCCGTGGGTTCCTCCACACGGGCAGCAATCGGTAGATGTTGCAGACGAGTGAAGAGAGAGAAGAGAGAGGGGTCGATGCCTTTAAGCTCTCTGGAGGCTGTGCCTCTAGGAGGTCCATGAACCAATGGTGACTTTCACCTTTGGAGAGAAAGTTTACGACTCTTTGTCTGTGAGCATGGTAATTTGCATATGTAATTCGATTGGGTGTTGATGCAAAAACTACTAAGGTTTCTTAAAACACTAACATGTTGCAAAGGTATCAACATCTAATTTACACCATCTTTTAGATCATTAAAATACGAACTCAAAGAGTCCAAGCATGACATAGGTGGGTTATACTACTAGTCATCTATCATAACACATGCATAAAACAGTAGAAAGACAAATACGAATACAACAGACAAAAATTAAAATACAATGCAGTAATACTGTACACAATAACCTGGGCTATGTGCACTGAAAAAAATGTTATGTTGAATTTACTTAATTTTATTACGTCAAGGGGTTGCACGAAATAAATTTATCTAAATCCAGATATATTTTTTAAGTTGAGAGAATTTATATTTTATAAGTTGAGTTTACTTATATTTTATAAATTGGTTGTACTTATATTTTATACATTGAGTTTATTAATCTCTTTTCCACAAACAACATTACAGTTTGACTTGATTTCTGTCATATATCCACAAATATTATTTGAGAACATCTAAACAGAGGTTTAGATGTTTTATTAAAAAAAAAAAAAAGTTTCATTTGACCTCACCATCATGGCGAACAGGGTTTACTTTAGTTGGGCTCTTGAGCCTTCACTTTCTTAATATAATTTTTTTGTTCTTTGGTTGCTGTAATTGTGTTTACAGAGCACATTTGTTATAGCACCAAAAAAAAAACAAGGGGAGGGCCTTATTAAATGTTCTTGGTTAATTATTATTGATGGTGTAATCATCATCCAGTGGTCTGATTTGCTGATATCATTCTATGGTTTACCTCTTAGTTTCATGATATTTACAATAGTTGTCTGAACTCTTACTATTACTACTTTAAGATCTCCAGCATTACTTAGACACACACAGACATCAAGAATCAGCATATGAATCTCAACAATGGTGATATTCAACAGCTGCATGCTGGGAGTCATGGGTGAGTTTTATAATCTGCTGTTACCCAGCATGCAGCTGTTGAATGTCACCATTGTTGAGATTCAAATGCTGATTCTTGATGTCTGTGTGTGTCAAAGGGACACCGTAGATTTCAAGGTTTAGTGTATAAGATAAACATCCATAATAGTTCATACACTTGTTGTAAACATTACGAAAATAATAGACTAACCGCTGCATGAGATCAGTGCATCAGGCCACTGGATGTTAGTGATTTCCCCACAAATAAAAATTAACCAAAAACACCTAATCAGACTTCTGTTTGGCTTTGCTATTTTGCTGTAATAGATGTGCTTCATACACATAATTATAGCAGCCAAAAAAAAATAAAAAATCAAAAGTCAAGAGTCCAACTAAAGTAAACCCTGATCGCCATGATGGTGAGGTCAATTGAAACATAAAAAATATATATATATATATATATATATATATATATATATATATATAAAATCTAAACCTCTGTTTAGATGTTCTGAAATAATATTTGTAGATATATGACAGAAATCAAGCCAAACTGTAATGTTTGTGGAGTTGTTTAATCAGAGATTTAATGTATATTAAATTTATTATATTAAAGTTCATTTTATCTTTGGCTGTGTCTGATTCTTGTGTTTCTCTTTCCTTCTGTGATTCTGTTTGTAAACAGCAGGTGTTCATCATTATTGGTCAATCATGACATAATGATCTCCTTAACTCCAACACTGTGTCAATGCTACTTGAACACTCTGTAGTGTGGAAACACATGAACACTGAGCAGGGTTTGTTTAACACTGGGAAATGTTACATAAACTTTACCTGTTTCATTTACGTAAGACTGATGTATTTGAATTACATTAAGTTTAATTGATTTGTTTAAATTAAAACTATGTAATCTAAATGCATGGAACTGATGTATGTAATTGAATTAAGTTTAGGGCTGAAATATTTTTTTGAGTGTATATGGAAATTAAATGAAACTTATTTTTTTCTAATTACTTTTAATTGAATGAAATTAACTTGTTTTAAACAAGGGCAGTGAATTTGAAAATTAATAATAAAAAATAAGTAGGATTAAATAACACATTAAAATCAGTGAAATTAACCAGATAAAAACATGTAACATTTACAAGGGGTCAGAATCATTTTTTTCAGTGTGTGATAGGAAGGTCAAAGAAAGGTTTGTCTGTGAATAAATAGGAAAGAGTCTATGTCTATAGGCATTGTGTCTTTCCTATGGCAAATGTAGCATGGGCAGATCTGCATTCCTTGAAGCAATAAAACCTCTTATCAGATAGTCACCGTGGCAACTAAGCCCTTTTGGGGTGTCATTTGCTTTGGGGGGTTGTTTTCAAACTCCAGCATATAGCTGGGTTGTTGGTTTTAAAGATTATTTGTTAAATGTAACAAATAACTGTATGTCTGATTGGTCCAGATGCTACATTTCCTACAGTATAATGTTATTTCATACACAGGAAAAATAACCCTGCAGCCTGATTTTGTTGATCTTTATACAGTGATGATAAAAAAGGCCACATGAAAAGATTTCCCAGATAGCAACATGTCATTGTTTCAGTGTATGAATTAACAATGAATCACTGAATCTATATTTTTATCTTGTCTGTTAATTATAACATAACTATTTTGATGTTGTTGTTGCTGCTGTTGATGATTTTATAATATTCTATTTTTTTATTTATAATATTTTATAATCAATAAATGTTGTAAAAGTTTTTTTTTTTTTTTTAAACATATTACAATTATTATAAAAATTATATTATTTAAAAGTGATTTATTGGTTGCTTTAGACCATCAGTGGAGTCCAGACTGAAGATACAGGAGATTATTACTGTCAGAGTTACCACAGTGGTGGTGTGTTCACACAGTGATAAAGAGTCGTACAAAAACCTCCGTCAGTCAGAGTCACAGTGACTGCACTGATACAGATGAGAGAAACTGCAGCTGCTGATGGGTGTGAATCAACTCAATCACTCTTGTCTGTAGATCACTATATTACAATGCAGAACACTATCTAATAATAAATTCAGTCTGTACTGGTTAGGTTAATCACTATAATGAATGACTACATGAATCACTACTGCTCACATTACACAAGTCTTGTCATTTTTGTGTTGTATCAATGCAGGACCAGAGTAGAACTGGAAGAATAACTGTATCTAACATTGTAATGGAGACCTGCATAAAATCATTAAAGAAAAGTTTCTGAAGTCTCGTCCAGTATTTCACTAACACCAGCAGTGTGATTTTGTGGGGCTGAGGTGGAGAGAGAGGAAGTTTTTCATGAAAGGGAGCTGGGAAAGATGGAGTTTGTAGATCATGAACAGCGACCACATCACAGTCACTGCTAGAGATGCCACCGGGCTTCAATACAACCACCAAAAACCTGTTCACTGCACACAGACAGTACCTGTGTTATATTTCTTTGTGTGCCAAATGATAACTGGCTTATCAATGACACAAAGATACGTTTTGTATAAAAATTTTTATAAATTTTCTTATATGTGGTGATGAGTATTCATAAATCAGTTTATTCTGTTGAATTACTTTGTCCTAAACAGTCCTCTTTCTCTCATATGTAGCTTTGGAAAATTTGCTTAATTGCAGAAAATCTGTCCTAAATAGTTCTATATTTAACTTAAGTTCTATTCTTTTTAGTGAATTGTTTTGCTCAGATGGTGATACTTTTTCAAAAGAGTTGCAGTTAAAAATAGCTTTAAAAAGAGCAACAGAGTACAAGTCCAGCCTATTTCACCAAGGTTCATCCACTTGGAGATTTCTGGCCTCACTGCTGATCTGACCTTTGACCTCTTTTTTTCGTGGAGTTTCCTACAATACAATGATATTTCATACACAGCTCAGTCATTTTGCTTCACAAAACAAAATAAAACAAAACAAAACAAAACAAAACAAAAAAACCCTGCAGCTTCAACCTAAACTCATATGAAATGATTTTGTTGATCTTTATACAGTAATGATAAAAAAAAGGTAACACTTTATTTTGATAGTCCACTTTAGACATTTACTAACAGTAAGTAACTTTGCAGCTGCATGTCAACTAGTCATTAGAGTATTAGTAGACTGTCTGCTTAATATCTTCTAACACTCTTCTAAACTTTGCAAGTAAATGTCAACTCATTATTCTACTAACCATAAACCTAATCTAACAGTCTGCTCTGAGAGTTAGTAGACATGTAGTTGCAAAGTTACTTATAGTTAGTAGAATGTCTAAAGTGGACTATTAAAATAAAGTGTGACCAAAAAAATAAGGCCACATGAATAAATTTCCCAGATAGCAACATTTTTTCAGTGTAGGAATTAACATTGAATCACTGAATCTAAATATTTATCTTGTCTGTTAATTATAACATAACTATTTTGATGTTGTTGTTGCTGCTGTTGATGATGTTATAATATTCTACATTTTTATTTATAATATTTTATAATAAATACATTTATTATAAAATAAATCAACATTTTTTTTCATATATTACAATTATTATAAAAATATATTCATTAAAACTGATTTATCAGTTGTTTTTGTTAGCAGCACAATGATAGCAGCTCAAGCTGTTGTAAATCCTGCCCACTTGTTTGCATTGTCAGCACATGCTTCAGTGCTCTGAGAGTGTTTATAGTGCTGTGAGTTTAACA
>NW_026128713.1:0-7199 GCF_022985175.1 Labeo rohita
GTTGTGTTTGCTGGGCTGTAGGTAGGACAAAAATAGAGTATTGAAAACTGTATTTAAAAAGTTTCTGTAAACAATAGTAGTCCTAAATTATTGCTGAAATATATAGAGTTTATGTGTCAATCGTTGTAATAGCTGTATTTAAAGGTAGGCTACTATATTTTTGTGAATTGAGAAAAAAAAAAGTTTTTTTGTGTAGTTTAAGTAGTCAATATAAAAAATGTAGTTTTAAGTTTACAGCAGTTAGATGATTTTGTAAGTTTCTGATGTGTATGTTTGTTTGTGTTCCATGTGCTACCATAGTCTTTGATGATACTGCGCGCGCAGTTGGCAATTTGACGTAAGTTAAATGTGTTTTATTAGTTAATGTATTTTGCATCTGGACATCATAAGGTGTTTTAATAGATTACACTATTTTAAACGTTGTGTTTTTGCCTTCATTTTGTATACATTAAAAAAGTTTTTGGGTAACAGGTTATAATGATCTAAAAATGTCAGCTTTGATTTGTGTTAGATAGGTTACTATTGCTGGACATCAACCCAGCAAACACAACAACGTTGTAAAAACGTTTTTTTCACGTTGTAAAAAGGTTGTAATAACGTTTTTTTCCGACGTATTTAATACAACAAATGTCGGGTTTTTTAAACGTTATAAATACGTTTTTTCACAACGTTGCAAAAACGTTTTTATAACGTTTTTAAAACGTTGGAAGGAGACGTTGTAAAAACGTTTTTGTAACGTTGTGAAAAAATGTATTTATAACGTACTTACCACGTCCAACCTGGTACTTTACATGCTGCCATCAAAATGTTTTCTTTACAGTGTTAAATCTGACTATTGATCCTATTAAAAGCACTTATTTACATTTCACCTTACCTTGTAGCATTGCTGACCTCGTCGGTTTTATAAGCCTAGGTTAACATATATAGGCCTAATACTTTATACTACACAAAAATTATCACTCATTGTAGAAAAGGCTTGCTATGTATATAGAGACATTAGTGCCCCCTTGTGTCTTTAAGAGGTATCACGCTGATTACTCAGCACTTCCCTTTAAGAATCCCTTTAAGCGTATTTACTGTACGCAGTTCAGAGCACGGAGAATCTTCGATAGAGTGACGCTGTTGTTGTTGTTTCTACCGAGTGCGTTCAAATACAAGTAAGTGACGGTGTTTATGTTATTTGTTATCTTTACACAGCTGTTATTTGAAAGCATAAGTTGTGTTATCGTTAGTCGCTAGTGATATTCAGGTATGTGCGCCACACGCATTGTGTATTGCATCATCCATGAACGGCGCTGGTGAATGCATATGAGAGACAGAGAAATAGCATTATTGGTGTGTTTTATTGTAGACTGTTAAGTCACTTTGAGTTTGTTTATATTCTTATTTACGGTATAATTGACATTGTTGTGATATTTAAACCGTATTTATCGAATCTCCCGAGCTCACGTGTCAGAGAACGTGATGGCATTTTCACGAGTGCCAATCTAGTCCTTGTATGCATAGACATAATACACATAGACGCCGCATTGGCTGCTGGAAACGAGAAATGCGGCCGCCATCTTGGACCGGGCATACTCTGGAATTGATTACATCGCGTAGCAGCAGCAGAAGTGAGAGAACTTGCCTGAACACTGTGTAGCTCTGCAAAACAGTCATTTTTCAGGGTTTTTAGTGTGTGTGTGTGAGCGAGAGAGAATGAAAGTAGACTCTAATGTAATATTCATATAGTGTTTCTTCAACTTATTAAAATACCTTTACCGTCACTATCTGTTTCTGCTTCATAGGGCTGGACAATAAATCGATATCAATATATATCGCGATAGATTTTTTTTCAATAACGGTGATACGATTTTTAAACCCATTTCCGATATTTCGATATACATTTGCATATATATATGCACTTGGAAAAAGTGTCTGTGACCCGTTAAAATACTAAAATTTGTTTTCCGGGATTAATTTTACATGCGCAAAAAGCAGCAAACAGCAGAACATGATTCACATGGACACGTCGCATCACCTGCAGCGCTTCTGCCAATGGAGAAAAACATCATAAACTAGGCTATATATATATATATATATAATGAATGAATAGGCCTATAAGCTAAATCTTTTTACTTAATAAAACAAACAAACAAAGTGCAACAAGTAGCTAGTATGCAGAGTTTTGGTTCATTTTTGTGCTGCGCGAAAGGAAGACGGCTGAAAGTGGCATCCTATTTCTCTTTATTTTACAAACAGCAAACCGTTTACAGTTTTGATTATCTGTAAAGAGTCGTTTCCCCTGTTAGAAGGAAAAAATCAAGTGATTGCGCCGGCGCCGCTCGCGCACACACAATCAGCCAAACATATGAGGGGAAACAAATCACACTGCTTAATCGTTATCAACGTACTGCCGTGATATTATGACAAACATTTATTTATGTGGGTATTGTAATGCGAGAAGTACAAAACCAGGTTTACATAATAAATAATATTTTAATATTCAAATACATCTTGAATACGGAGACATTTGGATTTGTGTCGTATGAGACCCAATGTTAGTTTCAGTTTCGCTTTTGCCTAAATGGTTTCGTTTTGGCTTGTCGCCAGCTTCTTATATTTTTCATTCTTGTTCTTTTCTAAATACTGTTAAATTAAAAGGATTTTTTGTGGAGTGAGGGGAACTAAAATAGCCTATGTTTATAGTGTATTGTACATATTTCGCGTCGACACCAGGTCTTTCTGAATGTAATAATAAAATGCGACTTAACGTTATAGGTCTACGCGATTTATCTTTTTTCTCTCAAAAATGCAATTTCATTTTATTTTAACCATCCAGAAAACGTTTTCAAATATTTTGATTACTGAATTACTGAAAAAAAGACCTTTTAAACCGTTTAACTGATTGTATTAATCGGTCAAAATTCTTCTGTCGGTTAACGGTTAACCGGTTAAAATGAGCATCCCTAATCAACACTCAACAATGTTCCGGCCACATCAATGTGTTTTTGTTGTCGCTGTTGTCGTTTCAATTTATATGAATATTCAGCCTGTTCTAGTTTAAATGGAAATATATTATTGTTAATAAGCTGAGTCTGAGAGTTTTATTTATTTGATAGTTTATTTCACATTTCTTGTTTGTAAAGGCTAAATACAAATAAAACGTGAACCTTATTTTTCTTGTACTCTTTTTATTTAAAAAAAAAATATAATTTTAATAGGAGGAGCCTGGAGGTATTATAGACTTTGCAAATTCAGTTTGCAGACATTTGTAGGTACAGACATCCATTGTGTGTGTCCTTTTTCCTGAGGCTTTTTAATATTGTCCGTATCGATATCGGAATTATATCGTATCGACCGAAATTATCGTGATATAAATTTTTGCCATATCGTCCAGCCCTACTTCTCTATCATATTTATAGTGTGTGATTTGCAAAATTCCTATCACAGCCTACACCTCATATGGTTATGGTTGCGCTTTTGTCCAAAGTGACATAAATACAAAACAATATAAATTGTTAAATTTAACAGGGAACAGATTGAGATGTTGGTCAGATTATAGCTAATAAGGAGAACAGCAAAAATGAACAAAGTCAATTCAGTCAATAGCATAATGAAATAAACAATGAAAATGAGGGAAAACAGCACTAATAAACAATGTCAATTCAAGCTAACTATAATAACAGCATGGTAAGACTACATTAAGGAGAATATCAGTAATGAACAACAATGTCAAATTAATAAACAGCCAAATGAAAATAGAATAAAGCTATACAAACCATAACGTATTAGAAGTGCTTAATGAAGTAAGTCCATGTTGTAAGTCTTTAGACCCTCTTAAAAGACCCAATACTATCACAGGAACGGAGATATTCATTATATTACTGTTAAGCTCACTATCAATATTAAAATACGCCAAACCATGTGTCATGTATCACAGCTACATTTATGACCTTTGCAGCTCCTTTGCAAAAAAAAACCGCGTGAAAATCAGTTCGGTATTCCGTGAGTTATGATTAATTAAATGCGTTGACAGCTCATTACACCTGCCAAACAGATTACACTGAGTGGAGCGGGTGACCGGTCCAAGATGGCGGCCCCACGTCTCGTCAGCCCCAGGTGGGAGTACCGGTCGATGCGGCGTCTACTCTCTATATATGTCTATGCTTGTATGCCTGTATCGATCGCCATTTTGTTATTATACTGTGTATCGCTGTTATGTCTAAGTATATATTATGTAAAAGTGACAGAGTAAGCTCATATTTGTTATATCAGATCATTACTAATTGAGTATTACTATTTTCTGTTTGTTTAGAACCACTCATACTACGCTACACTTCAAACTACTCTGTACTACTCTGAATACTCTACAACCTGTACCCAATCGTTCACTCAACCAAATTGAAGGACTGTTAACCCTCTACAGGCTTCAAACCATTAAAGTTTACTTCGTCTCTGACCGGACGACGTATGTCTGCTCAATTTCCACCAGCATCCACACTAGTCTACCTTACACTCATCGTATTTATTCACAAAATATAAAAAGTAATGTCATATGGGTAGTTCACAAAAATAAATAAATAAGCCAATAAACAAGACAAATGCATGAGTATATACCAATAAAGCATAATGGTTTCAAATAAAGTACAACATATGAAAATTATGCAATGACTGGCAAATTTGAATATGACTACAAAGTCCAAGAAATTTCAATGCATATTTTAACAGAAAAAAAGCAACATTTCATTTGTAAAATGTATTCAATTTCAGCTAGTTACAAATTATTTTTATTGCAGTTATAATAATAATCACACTGCAATCTTATTACTCGTTTGCACTAAAACTAATGATTATATTGTTAGAGATTTATTAGCACAAATTACAGGTATATGGCATCCAATTTAGAACTTGTTCAAATAATATATAATACATACAGTTTATAATGACTATTGTTCAATTAATAATATTTTATAATACTGGAATACCTGAGATTTTGAAAAATAGCGATTATTCCGTGCTTTCATTGTAAGTTACATTGTTATGCCACTAGGTGGCAGCAAGAGACCGTCTTAATGACTTAGTTAGAAAACCATTCTTTTAGTGCCGATTCATTCAGTTGCTGAATTCTGTGACCCACCAAATTATATGACTCTACTGCCGAGGGTAGTTTAGAAACATTTAAAATATTTTATGGTAACCACAAATTAAAAATGGTTTTGCTACAAAAACATAGTTTTAACTATGGTTATACAAATGGTAATCAATATGGCAAAAAATGGTAGGACTAGAGGGTTGGATTTAGTAGTAGGTCAGATTAGCTCACTGCAGTGCCTAGGTTCACAAAATTTGGTGGGTCACAGAATTCAGTACAACCCCAAAAAGAAACACGGTTGTAAAGAAGTGAATTATCTAAACCAGGGGTTTTCAACAATTGGTTTATAGGTGCTTTGGGGAAAAAAAAAACTGTAAAAAAAAATTTTTGTAATGCTTAAGACTTACCACGTCCAACCTGGTACTTCACATGCTGCCATCAAAATGTTTTCTTTACAGTGTTAAATCTGACTATTGATCCTATTAAAAGCACTTATTTACATTCACCTTACCTTGTAGCATTGCTGACCTCGTCGGTTTTGTAAGCCTAGGTTAACATATATAGGCCTAATAATTTATATTACACAAAAATTATCACTCATCGTATTTATTCACAAAATATAAAAAGTAATGTGATATGGGTAGTTCACAAAATAAATAAATAAGCCAATAAACAAGACAAATGCATGAGTGTATACCAATAAAGCATAATGGTTTCAAATAAAGTACAACATATGAAAATTATGCAATGACTGCAAAATTTGAATATGAGTACAAAGTCCAAGAAATTTCAATGCATTTTTTAACAGAAAAAAGCAACATTTCATTTGTAAAATGTATTCAATTTCAGCTAGTTACAAATTATTTTATTGCAGTTATAATAATAATCACACTGCAATCTTATTACTCGTTTGCACTAAAACTAATGATTATATTGTTAGAGATTTATTAGCACAAATTACAGGTATATGGCATCCAATTTAGAACTTGTTCAAATAATATATAATACATACAGTTTATAATGGCTATTGTTGTTCAATTAATAATATTTTATAATACTGGAATACCTGAGATTTTGAAAAATGTATGTAGTTAGCGATTATTCCGTGCTTTAATTGTAAGTTACATTGTTATGCCACTAGGTGGCAGCAAGAGACCGTCTTAAACCATTCTTTTAGTGCCGATTCATTCAGTTGCTGAATTCTGTGACACCAAATTATATGACTCTAGTGCCGAGGGTAGTTTAGAAACATTTAAAATATTTTATGGTAACCACAAATTAAAAATGGTTTTGCTACAAAAACAGTTTTAACTATGGTTATACAAATGGTAATCAATATGGCAAAAAATGGTAGGACTACAGGGTCAGGTTTAGTAGTAGGTCAGATTAGCTCACTGCAGTGCCTAGGTTCACAAAATTTGGTGGGTCACAGAATTCAGTACAACCCCAAAAAGAAACAAGGTTGTAAAGAAGTAAATTATCTAAACCAGGGGTTTTCAACTCTGACTCGTGAGATCCAGTGTGAATTGGCTTATAGGTGCTTTGGGGAAAAAAACTGTAAAAATATATTTTTTAATGCTTAAGAGCAATTAACTTTCACATCTGAAATACAGCACATTCCCTATTCTTGCAATATTCGTGTTCATGTTCCTGAGTAATGTCTGCATGCACTAAATTCTGAGGAGAACAAATAATATGCTAGTAGACAGCAATCCATATGAGAAGTCTGGTGTGGAAGGTGGATCTGAAACTGACTTCTGTCCAGGTTGACACAGCATCTCTTGTTTGTCTGTCTTCACAAACTGCCCTGAAATACAATTTTAACATCAACAATGATTGTTATAAATATAAAATGAGTCTCTTACATTCACAGTGCTCAGTACTTTTTTTTTTTATTATTATTATTATTATTAGCTGTGTCTTGTTTTCTCATTACGTTGGGCCCCTCTGTAGGTTGCTGTATACCAAGTGTCCTCAATGAGTTAAACGAGATGGCCTTGTATGACATACAAGATAAAAAAGTATATTTAATTGATATATACTTTAAAAAAAAAAAAAAAAAAAAAAAAAAACGTAATAAATGGTAATGTATGTTTGAGGTTTTACTTTCTAGTCAGATGGTTCA
>NW_026128714.1:0-7196 GCF_022985175.1 Labeo rohita
AAAGGAAAGCACCACTCCGATCGCACACATCTCTGTGGGTCCTCTCAGCGAGAGGAGCATCAATCAACGAATAGACCCCACCTCAGAGCATAGGCCTGCCTTGTAGAGGGGTCCCTAGCCTGAGTGATAGTATCTATCACGGCCTGGGGAAGGCCAGAGAGGTCTGCCGTGTCCTGTCCAGAAGCCACACATGGACGTTCCAAAGATCGGGACGCGGGTGCCAGATGGTGCCTATTCCCTGAGAAAGAAGGTCCTTCCTCAGGGGAATCTTCCAGGGAGGGGCTGTTGCGAGGAGCATGAGTTCCGTGAACCAGGTCTACCTGAGCCTCCCCGAATCGACTCCAAATGAGCTGGACCACCTGGGGATGGAGTCTCCATTCTCCAAGTAGAGTGAGTTGCTGTGAGAGTGCGTCAGCTGGATGGTTCAACTCCCCTGGAATATGAATGGCGCGGAGTGACCTGAGCTGCTTCTGACTCCAAAGGAGGAGATGGCGGGCGAGCTGAGACATGCGACGAGAGTGTAGACCACCTTGGTGATTGATGTACGTTACTGTCGCTATGTTGTCCGTCCGGACCGGAATAAAATCGCCGAAGCGCAAGAAACACTGCCAGCAGCTTGAGGCAATTGATGTGCCACCGCACCCGAGGTCCTGGAGCCCGAAGCTGCTTGCTCGTTGACTGAGGTGACTGAGGTGCTGGATCACCAGGTCCCTGTGCTCACACAACAAATCCCAACAGATCCAAATAGTGAGCTATTACAAGCCAGTCGTCGAGATAGTTGAGAATGCGGATGCCTTGCTCCCAAAGCGGGGCAAGGGCACCCTCCGTGAGTTTGGTAAAGATACGGGGAAACAGGGCTAGTCCGAAGGGGAGGACTTTGTACTGATACGCCCGACCCTCGAAAGCAAACCGAAGAAACGGTCTGTGTCGAGGCAGAATCGAGACATGAAAATACGTGTCCTTCAGGTCAATGGCTGCAAACCAATCCTGGGACCGAATGCATTAAATAATGTGCTTCGGAGTTTTGAATGGCAGCCTGTGAAGGGACCGATTCAAAACTCGAAGATCCAGGATGGGTCGTAACCCACCGTTCTTCTTTGGTACGGTGAAGTAGGGGCTGTAGAACCCCGAGTTCATCTTGGCTGGAGGGACTGGCTCGATTGCGTCCTTCGCCAGAACCACCACAATCTCCGCATGCAGGACAGAGGCATCTGTGCCTCTGAACCTGGGCGGGCGCCTCGCGAGCTGGATTGCGTAGCCGAGTTGAATCATCTGAATGTCCTTTGCGGCGAGAGCCGACAAAAGCTTTCAAGCTTTGGACGGAAGACACGGATGATTCCTCTAGGTGGCGGCATTTTGTGGGCGTAAATGCACCGCAACTGCACGCTCCACCTAGGGGATGTCCGCGTACCCCCTGGCTGCCTCGTCATCGAGGGTAGTGAGAAGGGAGGAGCTCGGACGTGTATGGGCGCTATAGGGTGCTTTCCACGTCTTAGTGAGCTCCTCATGAACCTCTGGGAAGAAAGGAACTGGGGCCGGACGTGGCTGACTTGAGTCGTATTGAGACCCCAGAAACCAATCATCAATCCGCAAGGGCTCGGGGGACAGCACCTTGCGCACAACCAGCCCGATACTCTTGGCTGCCCGGAGAAGCATGGCCGCCAGTTCGGCGTCAGCCTCCAACTGAGCAGCCGCCACTGAGGGAAGCTGCTCTGCGGATTCCTCTGCCTCATCTGGCGTAAGTCAAGTCAAGTCAAGTCACCTTTATTTATATACCGCCTTTAACAATAAAGAATTGTGACAAGGCGGCTGTACAGTATTAAGTAGGAAACAGTACATCAAGGCAAACCAAAGGCAACATTAAACACTCACATTATAGGTAAAGGTAGTTAATCAAAAACAATAAAATAAAATGCAATATTGTGTTAAGAGAAAGTGTCCCCAACTAAGCAAGCCAGAGGCGACAGCGGCAAGGAACCAAAACTCCATCGGTGACAAATGGAGAAAAAAAACCTTGGGAGAAACCAGGCTCAGTCGGGGGGCCAGTTCTCCTCTGGCCAA
Organism: Labeo rohita; assembly: GCF_022985175.1. NCBI lineage: Eukaryota > Metazoa > Chordata > Actinopteri > Cypriniformes > Cyprinidae > Labeo > Labeo rohita. Next base: position 2,062 of record NW_026128714.1, read on the forward strand.
AGTTCCCGTGGTCTTGTGCCGACAGCCGTCTAGGTGATGTGGTCTTTAATGTGGATCCGTCTCTGGGGCTCATCTAGTTGATGTGGACTCCGCTGACATTCAGGGCTGTAGAGGTCGTCTCTAGGTGCTGATCCACCGTCTGGGCTGGGTTCGGACTGGATCCGGGGGACTGCAGTGACCATCTGATCTGGATACGGACTGGATCTGGTGGTTAATGTGACCTCGGAATAAGAGAGAAACAGACTAATATTAGCGTAGATGCCATTCTTCTGACGATGCACCGAGTACATCGGGTGTTATGGGAAGTGTTCCCGGTTCCGGTTGACCTAATTAGTGCAGCCTAACAATCCTTTAACGGATTTGAATTATAAGAATGTGGATTTGTTATGTGTAAGCAAGGTTAAAGAGATGGGTCTTTAATCTAGATTTAAACTGACAGAGTGTGTCTGCGTCCCGAACATTGTAGGGTAGATTGTTCCAGAGTTTGGGTGCTAAATAAGAAAAAGATCTGCCGCCCGCGGTTGATTTTGATATTCTCGGTATTATCAAATTGCCAGAGTTTTGAGAACGCAGCGGACGTGAGGGACTATAATGCGATAAGAGCTCACTCAGGTACTGGGGAGCTAAACCATTCAGGGCTTTATAAGTAATTAGCAAGATTTTAAAATCTATACGATGTTTAATAGGGAGCCAGTGCAGTGTAGACAGAACCGGGCTAATATGATCATACTTTTTGGTTCTAGTAAGAACTCTAGCTGCTGCATTTTGGACCAGCTGGAGTTTGTTTATTAAGCGAGCAGAACAACCACCCAATAAAGCATTACAATAATCTAACCGTGAGGTCATAAACGCATGAATTAATGTTTCAGCATTTGACATTGATAGCATAGGTCGTAGTTTAGATATATTTTTGAGATGGAAAAATGCAGTTTTGCAAATACTAGAGATGTGGTTTTCAAAGGAAAGATTACCATCAAATAGCACACCTAGGTTCCTAACTGATGACGAAGAATTGACAGAACAGCCATCAAGTATTAGACAGTGTTTTAGGTTATTACACGCTGAGGTTTTAGGCCCAATAACTAACACCTCTGTTTTTTCAGAATTTAGCAGTAAGAAATTACTTGTCATCCAATTTTTTAACTCAACTACACAATCCATTAGTTTTTCAAATTGGTACGTTTCGCCAGGCCGCGAAGAAATATAGAGCTGGGTATCATCAGCATAGCAGTGAAAGCTAACACCATATTTCCTGATGATATCACCCAAGGGTAACATGTAAAGCGTAAAGAGTAACGGCCCTAGTACTGAGCCTTGTGGTACTCCATACTGCACTTGAGATCGATATGATACCTCATCATTTACTGCCACGAATTGATGGCGGTCAGATAGATACGATTTGAACCATGCCAATGCACTACCACTAATGCCAACATAATTCTCAAGTCTATTCAAGAGAATGTTGTGGTCAACAGTATCAAACGCAGCACTAAGATCCAGTAGCACTAACAGAGAGATACAACCACGATCGGATGATAAGAGTAGATCATTTGTAACTCTAATAAGAGCAGTCTCAGTACTATGGTACGGTCTAAAACCTGACTGAAAATCCTCACAGATATCATATTTCTGTAGGAAGGAAGATAACTGTGAGGATACAACCTTTTCTAATATCTTTGACAGAAATGGGAGATTCGAGATAGGTCTGTAATTAGTTAATTCGTTGGGGTCAAGTTGTGGTTTTTTAATTAGAGGCTTAATAGCAGCCAGTTTGAAGGTTTTGGGGACATATCCTAATGACAGTGATGAATTAATAATATTTAGCAGAGGATCTATGAGATCTGGAAGCATCTCTTTTAGTAGCCTAGATGGAATAGGGTCTAGCATACAAGTTGTTGGTTTAGATGATTTAACAAGTTTATACAATTCTTCCTGACCTATAGTAGAGAATGAGTTGAATTGTTCCCCAGGAGATCTATAGCGCACTATCTGATGCAACACTGTAATTGACGGCTGCATAGTGACAATTTTGTCTCTAATTGTATCGATCTTAGAAGTAAAGTAGTTCATAAAGTCATTACTGCTATGCTGATGGGCATAGTCAGTGCCTGTTGGTTCTTTATTTTTTGTTAACTTAGCCACTGTATTGAATAAATACCTAGGGTTATGTTTGTTTTCTTCTAAAAGAGTCGAAAAGTAGTCAGATCTGGCCGATTTTAACGCTTTTCTGTACGATAGGGTACATTCCCGCCAAGCAGTACGAAAAACCTCTAATTTTGTTTTCCTCCAGCTGCGCTCCATTTTCCGGGCTGCTCTCTTTAGGGCGCGAGTGTGCTCGTTATACCAGGGGGTCGGACTATTTTCCTTAATCTTCCTTAGGCGCAGAGGAGCGACCGTATCTAGAGTCCTGGAAAAGAGAGAGTCAATAGTTTCTGTTACTTCATCAAGTTTTTCTGAGCTATTGGACATGCTGAAGAATTCAGATAAGTCAGGAAGATTACTTAGAAAGCAATCTTTTGTAGTAGAAGTGATGGTTCTACCATACTTGTAATAAGGAGTTGAATTTACAGTTTTAGTTATCTGAAGTATACACGAGACTAGATAATGATCAGAGATATCATCACTTTGCTGCAGAATCTCAACGGCATTGACATCAATTCCATGTGACAGTATTAAGTCTAGAGTATGATTTCGACAATGAGTGGGACCTGACACGTGTTGTCTAACTCCAATAGAATTTAGAATGTCTGTAAATGCAGCTGCCAGCGTATCATTTTCAATATCAACATGGATGTTAAAGTCACCTACTATTAAGACCTTATCTGTAGCCAACACCAGCTCAGATATAAAATCAGCAAATTCTTGAAGAAAATCTGTATGGTGCCCTGGTGGCCTGTATACAGTAGCAAGTACAAACGTCATAGGGGATTTATCATTAACAATTGTTTCTCTGGATAATGTTATATGAAGCACCATTACTTCAAATGAGTTATACTTGAAATCCGCTCTCTGTGAAACACTAAAAATATTGCTATAAATTGTAGAAACACCTCCCCCTTTACCTTTTAGACGTGGCTCATGTTTATAACAGTAATCATGAGGAGTAGACTCGTTTAAGATAATGTAATCATCTGATTTTAGCCAGGTTTCTGTCAAACATAGCACATCTAGATTATGATCAATGATCATATCATTTACAAAAAGCGCTTTTGTAGAGAGGGACCTGATATTCAAAAGGCCAAGTTTTATCATTTGTTTCTCTGTATTATGTAAGTTTTTTTATTTGTTGAACGTTGATTAGATTGTTACTCTTAAATTGGTTTGGACGTCTTTTGTATTGTCTAGCTCGGGGAACAGACACAGTCTCTATAGCATGATATCTAGGTGTAAGGGTCTCTATGTGCTGAGAATTAACTGATTTTGGTGACGTGAGGCGGCTAGCAGACGGTCGGATTAGCCAGTCTGTCTGCTTCCTGACCTGGGCTCCAGTTAGTCAAGTGCAAACTCTAAGACTATATGCCATATTACTAGAGAGAAGAGCAGCACCACCCCTGGAGGGATGAAGACCATCTCTTTTCAACAGGTCAGGTCTGCCCCAAAAACTTGTCCAATTGTCTATGAAACCTATGTTATTCTGCGGGCACCACTTAGACATCCAGCCATTTAGTGACGACAGTCTGCTATGTATCTCGTCACCACGATACGCAGGGAGGGGGCCAGAGCAAATTACAGTGTCTGACATCGTACTTGCAAGTTCACACACCTCTTTAACATTATTTTTAGTGATCTCCGACTGGCGAAGTCGAACATCATTTGTGCCGACGTGAATAACTATCTTACTGAATTTACGCTTAGCATTAGCCAGCACTTTTAAATTTGCCAAGATGTCAGGCGCTCTGGCTCCCGGTAAACACTGGACTATGGTGGCTGGTGTCTCTATTTTCACGTTCCGTACAATAGAATCGCCAATAACTAGAGCACTTTGATCAGGTTTCTCAGTGGGTGCGTCACTGAGTGGGGAGAACCTGTTTGATGTTCTGATCGGAACGGAAGAGCGGTGTTTTGACCCGCGACTATGCCGTCTCACAGTCACCCAGTTGCCCTGCTGCAAAGGCGAAGTTACCGGAACCGAACAATGTACGGGACTTCCTAAGCTAGTCGCATCCAAAGCCATATCTAATGCCCTCACATTCTTACTATCCTCGATTAAAGTTTGGATGCGTGTCTCTAGTTCTGAAATCTTCTCTGTCAGCCTAACTATTTCCCTGCATTTATCACATGTGAATCCCTCGCTGCCGACAGAGATTGATAAACTATACATATGACAGGTGATGCAGGTTACCAGGAAAGGAGAAGAAGCCATTACTCACCGTAGATGTAGAATGATTTCAACTCACCACTGTTGTCTGATGAACTTGTGTAGAAAAAGGCGTAGAGAAAAATTAAAATTGAATGGCAAGCTAACCGGCTAACACACTACAAACACGCTACACTCGCGGTTGTAGAATAAAAACGAGCGATCAACGAGAGCGAGGGAAGAAAGGAAAGCGGTAGTAGACGTGAATAGAGACGTGAGTGGGAACGCAAATGGCAGGCTAACCGGCAAACGGAATGCTAACACACAGCGCAGCGTTACACTGGCGGTTATAGATTAAAAGCGAGCGATCGGATTAGTTTGATGGATAATAACAGAAATCTGGTGGGGAAAAAAAAAGCCCCTCCTCTGATGCTGCGATAGACATCCGATCCTCTTCAGGAGCGCCGAAGGAGACAAACCGGCGCCCTCCCTCAGCATCTCGATGGGACCACGGGGGCTGGCCCATTGGAGTGTTCCAGACTGTAATCGTCAGGTTACCCTTCTTCCTAACCAGATTAGCTGCGGAGCTCCTAGAGCTCGACGAACTAGCCAGGGGAGGAACGGAAGGGAGCCTCTCGTGAACGAGAGGTGTAACCTTAACGCAGCCATAGACGTACGCTCGCAATGAGGGCATGAACCATCCATGAACGCCGTCTCAGTGTGCTCATGGCCCAGGCATGTGAGACAGCGATCATGTCTGTCAGCAGGAGTCAGGAAACTACCACATCCAGAAGTACACGGTCAGAAAGACATATCGAGTGATAAGGCTCTAAACAAC
>NW_026128715.1:0-40099 GCF_022985175.1 Labeo rohita
CAGCTGTTAAAATCATTATTTGGTTTATTCAGTGTTCTTATGCTCCCCACAGACTACAGTCAACCTCCAGAGTCCAGACCAACCAAATCAGTCCCAACACTGCATAAGGAGACAAGCAAATTATGCAGTGTTAGTGGCTCCAGGAACATGGTTGAAACCACTAACCCACCAACATCAGCTGCATCAGACGACTGACTTACCACATGAAAAGCTTTTCAGCAAGACAGTCCTGATGACAAAACTAGTGTTGGTTAGGTATGTTTTGCAGCATGGCTGCTGGTTTAATCTGGTCCTTAGCTGGCCATGAGGTGGTTTGAGCTGGTCATGAGCTGGTCCGATGGTCCTAAGCAACTAGCTCCTGCTCAGGACCAGCACATGACCATCTTAAACCAGTTCAGTGTAGTATCCATATTTTTTGGTTGATTGATTACCATTTGTTTAACCACAGTTTTACTACAAATACCATGGTTAAACCATGGTTAGTGTAGCAAAACCATGGTTAATTTGTAGTTACCATGGTTTAACCATAGTAACCATTGTTTTTTGGTTTTATTTATAGTAAAACCATGGTTAATTTTCGTAATGGATGACCAACTTAAACCAGCTCATGACCAGCTTAAACCTATCATACCTCTGGACTATTTTGTATGGGGTTTTCCCTCATGTGCCCATATATGGTTGTTCCTGTTCCTGTCCTCATTGTGTCAGTTATTAGTTAATCACAAACACCTGTCTGTCTATCATTAGCTACTCTTTATAAGTTGTTTGAGTTCTATGCCTTGTGTCCGGTCTCGTCAATAAATATGTGTGTTCCTGTCGCCCTTTTGTGGAGTTACCTGTGTGAATTTACCAATGTGGATTATATTAAAGACTTTACATTGCATTTCATCGTTGTGTCGCACCTTCCTCTCACATAGTTTTGTGTGTGTGTGTGTGTGTGTGTGTGTGTGTGTGTGTGTGTGATATGAGTTCAAAACAACAATCTAAATTTTACACCAACAAAACAGTTTTTTTTTTTTTTTTTTTTTTTTTTAATAAAATAAGGCAACAACTGATCAATTAAAAGCAGATGAGAAAAACATTCAATGTTACAGCAGTTATAAAACTGTTATAAATAAATGGTAGCCTATTTACTCATTGACTAATACTCAAAGCTGTGCTCTTTCAATAGCTGTGGTCTACTAAATGTTTCGAACGTCCACAAACATTTTCCCATTTTTTGCTTCTCTTTTTATTGCTAGGAAAAGCAGTGAAGACTTACATCGGTTCTCTTGTTGCCCTTTGACTTAAAATTACAACCAAAAGCTGCATAATATGGCATTGTATGAGTATTTTTTAGGAGTTGTAATGCGCTAAAAAATAGCAAAAGGTAGCGGCAGTAGCTCACCAAGCGAAACCTTTTCATGTCATTGAAGTAATGGTGCCCCCAATAGTCCAGAAAATGGGATGATGTGGATTTTTAAAATAACGGAAGTCTTTTGTGGGTTCTGCTACATATTTCAGTAAGAGACATAATTATTGTTATAGTAAGCCATTAATATCCGGGGTTTCCTTTAATAATAAAAATCCTACATTTATGTTTTTAGAAAGAGTCCACATTCTCTGTTCTTCTTTCTTTATCAAACAGTGTCATTTTGGGAAGGCACACACTCTCTGCAGAGCTTCACCAAACCACTTTATTACAAACTGACAGCTTCATTCACTTTGGTATGATATATTAAACATGTTTAAGACCTGTGTCAGGACCCGATTATTATTATCACTGTTCTGTTGTGAAAATGTTTCATGGAATTGTTGAAGACAATGTTTCTTTTCATCTGTTTGTACTCATGGAGTCTGGCTGGTAAGTGTTGGTATTATTTTCATGAGTTATTTTGTCAGCAATTACAAGACGGTTTCCTATCCACTTTTACTCATTATATATAAAAATAAAAATAATTTTAATACCTTAATTAACTAATCTTTTGACAGTATCACTGTTGTTCCAAATGTGCTTTAATTTGTATTTAGTCAAGATCAGAAGGTCAAACATTATAACATTAATTAAATGTATTAATTAAATAAGATATTAATGGATTTTAATCCATGGCTTTTCAGAACTGTTTTCATTTTCAAGTGTTTTGTTAGTAGTGCTGTAATAATGGGGTACAAACAGGCCTTGGTGTGTCTGCTGATACAGATGAACCTGATGGAGCTCCACCTGTTGGATGAACATGCTATTTCACTAACAGCGCTCTCTCACTGTGGTGTTTTATAGTGCAAAATCCTTTAAAAAGTTATATTCAAGATATATCTGTATTACTTTATGGCTCATTGTGTACTATATTAAATAAACATGCTTTAGTTTAATATTTACATTCTTCAGACTCATGCTTGATCTTTGCAGACATCACAACTTAGCTCTACTCATTGTTAATTCAATTTAACAACTTTATTTTGTTGACAAATAACACATTTACATCCTAAATGTAACTTTAAAAGTTGTCAATAAAGGTGACAAACATGAACCTCATCTTGGCTGCAGGTGCTTCTGTTGAAATGTAAGTGTGAGAAGAAAAGCCGAGAAGAAAAAAAAAAACTGATCACAGTCACACAGTCACAAAAATAAATGTGTGAACTTTAGTGCCATCAGTTTATACTCTGCTCTTAATTTAATCTTTATCTCTAATCACAATTCTCAACCACTGTTGCATTCATGGCTGTTGAACCCCATGATTTATTGTCCCGATCAGGTACTTCCACAATCTTTTTTTTTTTTTTTAAGCTGTTAAAATCACATTCAGTTGTGTTGTTTGGTTCAAATCACTCAAACCACACTCAGCTGTACTATCGGCATCGGTTGCATCAGTCAACTGACTCGTAACAACTTTACAGAAAAACAAACACATATGAGTTCAATACAATTATCTAAATGATTTACATCAAAACATGCATTTTTATGCAACTATAGTAGCAAAGATCAATTGAGACACAGAAGAACGGCAAGTATAGAGACACTTTAACCTTAAACATGTTGTGGTTTAATACACTTCTGCAAGAACAAACATTGGTTAAAGTGTCAAATGAAACTGGAGCTCTCAGTTTCCACAGGTGACAAAACATTCAGACTTCTGTGTACTTGCATGTGAATGTGTGAGAAAGAGATGAAGTGTGAAAACCAAGGCAGAAACTGACCAGTGCATTGGAATTTTTTTTTTCAGACCTGCTTTATATAATATAATGATATCATGTTTATTAATAGCATAGATTATAGAACATAGTTGTGTTTATTGTAAACTTGAATGTCACAAGGCCTTAAAGGGGTCATCGGATGCTAAGTTCACTTTTACATGTTGTTTGAACATTAATGTGTGTTGTGATCCAGTTTCTCTTACAGCAGAAGTGAGTATAAGTTTTTTTTAGGAATCTTTGCAGTCATCTTTCCTAATAATGTGCTAGTTAGCAAGTTTAGCAGCTAAATGCGGCTAAGGTTAACAGACTCCTCACTCCACTGAGAGTAGAGAGGGGCGGGGCGAGCAGAGCTCATTAACATTTAAAGCAGCCTCAACCAGAATGAGATGATTTTTGCAGAGCTGATTTTGACAAGGTAAAAAGGGTGTTGTTTTACAAAACCATTGAGAATTTTTAACCAAAGTATATTATAGACTTTTTATTAAGACCCTAAAGAATCATATCAACTTGTGGAAAATGGGCATCCGATGACCCCTTAAAAACATTTTTGGAGCTGTATATTAACTATTCAATATGTTCATAATCTGTAATGTTTTCCTAAATTATTTTATAAATAATGTGATCACTGACTTCTGATTTCAGTTCAAATTTGTTGAGGTCATCATCACTAGAAGCTTGTGGAAATATCAACAGACGTGTGCAAACTGTATCACAAATGTGTGTGGTTACACAGCTACAACTACAGCTCTGCACCTGTGGTTAGAAGTAAAGCTTCTTGTTAGTGTGAAGTGTCAGCGTCACTGACTAGGCCGCGAGATCCTAGTCGGAGATTAGTCCGAGATCCTATTCAGAGTTACCCCCCATTCCCTATTCCTTTCGAAGACTTCACCATTTACTTTGAAAGAGTTTTTAAAAAGTTTTGTAAAAAGTGGTCTTTAAAACAATCATCGAAAGTAAAAAGATCAGATGTGGAGGTCAAGTATGTATCAATTCTATGAAATCAACAGAACGACAGATTCTCCCTCGTTTACTATCATCGGCTTCTCTTTATCGGATCCAGATCCAGCCCCAGATGCCAGATCCTGTCAGAAAATATCCATTTCGTCTGTCAGCAAATGTGTCTACCAAAACCCATTAACAGCAAGTCTTGTTTGGTACCCAGAACCAGTGTTTTGTCTGGTACCCTAAACTGTATTAAAACTCAGCCAAGAGTTTACTGAGTAAAACCAGAGAAGCGCAGAAACAGGAGACAAAGTAATGACAATAAAAAGGAGCAGTTTATTGAATAGTCTTAATTGCTTATGTTTCAATGCGCAGACTGTGTCTGACCAGCACAATTCTAACAAATGTATATTACTTCACAACATCATCCAAAAAACTTGAAATGGAGACTCTTTGGATGCGGTCTCTTTTATACGGTATCACAATTACCTGCATCAAAAAGAACATCAGCGACTGCGAAGTGCTCAAATTGTAACCTAAAGTGAACATAAAAACACACAACGCATTTAAAATAGAAACAGAAAGATGTGTAAAGTGCCCTTCATATTGTTGTAAAAAAAAAAAAAAAAAAGACAAATGAGTTCAGACGTTCAGAAAAAACCAGCTAAATCGTCTTTCTTTAAAAAAAAAAAAAAAAACGCATTTTTGTCAGGCTCAGATGTATAGGTTTCTACGTAAGTACTGGTACTTCTGATTGGGCTGGGGCTGGTATTTTAGCGAGTTTGAAGTAAAAGTATTTGATGGACGTATAATGTTTGTCAGGAGCATTCACTCAGTATCATTATCAACTGTATCATTATCTCCAATCTTAAACAATATCAACTGGCAGCCCACTGTGATGATTTCATTGGTCATGTCCATCTGAAATCCTACACGACGCTACACCCAGCGATGCCCAAGTAGATAAAACTTAAGCTCGGAGATCTCCAAAATAGGGTGGGGTCTCCCACGCGTGAAGTGTGAAATTATTACTACAGATCAGCTGCAGTAATAATTTTAAGTTAATACAAATGGTGAGTAATTGTCTTTCAGTTTAATATTTTAAAGTCTTTGTGAAGAGTGAATACTGTCACACACACACACACAGCTAGTCTGATCCTGAAATCATGTGATTCACTTATAATCAGTGTTATAAGTAATATAAATATCGAAACATCGAGCTGCTCTTGGTCGTTAGTTTCAATGAACTATATTGGTAACGACGGAACTTGCGACCATGGTTGCTTTTGAGAAACATACCCCTGGTCTGTACACTGGTAGGAGACCCTTTGTGAAAAACTAGCTTGCTGCTGGAGGTAGTTTTAGTCCCGCCAGCAGAGGGTGCTCATACCCGGAATCGTGTCCAAAAGTATAATGATGTAGACCTTTGGTGAAGCTTTAAACCAGCCCCTGTAAAAAAAGGAGCATCCTGCAGATGAGGTAATAAACTGGCCTCCTGACTTTTAAATGCTGTTTAATGACTTTCTGTGGACATTAATTCCCCACCTTAATTATGAATTTGACCTTATTTATTAGCTTGTCAGGATGCAGGGGTGGATCTAGAAAATCATTTTTAGGGTGGCAAAGGGGTGGCATGGGGTCTATGAGGGGTGGCAACACCAAAGCAAGCTCCCATGCATAGTTTTTGGGGATTTATAGTTTGACATACACAGTTGTGTTCACAAATATTGCATTGCTGTTAAGTAATCATCTATACTGTTTAAAATGAAAAATAAATAACAACATTTCAGTGTCTATCATGGCACCAAGTCAATAAACAATATAAAAAAAAACTTCAACAGGTTATACAGTAAATGGTCCGTGTAACGGTTTGCAGTTCTTTGTTCAATTTGCACCATCAAAATTAACCAGATAAAAATTGGCTTCAAACTTTCATTTTCCGTTTTTTTCAAATACCTCACAAACGAATAATTGTCTCTCTGTTTAATTTTCTAGTCTACAAGTTTAGGTTGTGGCATCCGAATAAGATTTTTGAACAAACATAAAACATGACTCTTTATTCTGATTTTCCATTTTTTTGTGTTTTGCGCTCGCGGTTGGTCCATACCATTACCGCCGGGGGAGGGGATGGGGGATTCGTTTACAGTCTGCAGCGGACACAGAGCGCTGCCGCTTTATGTATAAGAAGGGTGCGATTTGCCAGTCTATGCATCCCTGCCTCTGCTGAATTATTTTTATCCCTGGTGGGGTTAAAAACATCCTACAAACCTGCTTCTAAGTCCCGATCTAAAACAAATGATTCGCAATACGGGCTTTAAAGTCCCGTTTGAATCAAATGATTCGCGATACGTCCCGTTTGAATCAAATGATTCCGTTTTCCCGTTTGAAGTCCTGTTTTTTGAATCAAATGATTCGCGATACGCGCTTTAAAGTCCCGTTTGAATCAAATGATTCGCGATACAGGCTTTAAAGTCCCGTTTGAATCAAATGATTCGCGATACAAATGATTCGCTTTAAAGTCCCGTTTGAATCAAATGATTTTAAAGTCTCGTTTTGAATCAAATGATTCGCGATACGCGCTTTAAAGTCCCGTTTGAATCAAATAATTCGCGATACGCGCTTTAAAGTCTCAAATGATTCGCAATACAGGCTTTTTGAATCAAATGATTCGCGATACGCGCTTTAAAGTCCCGTTTGAATCAAATAATTCGCGATACGCGCTTTAAAGTCCCGTTTTGAATCAAATGATTCGCGATACGCGCTTTAAAGTCCCGTTTGAATCAAATGATTCGCAATACAGGCTTTAAAGTCCCGTTTGAATCAAATAATTCGCGATACGCGCTTTAAAGTCCCGTTTGAATCAAATGATTCACGATACAAAGCTTTAAAAATGTCCCGTTTGAATCAATCAAATGATTCGCGATACGCGCTTTAAAGTCTCGGAATCAAATGATTCGCGATACGCGCTTTAAAGTCTCGTTTTGAATCAAATGATTCGCGATACGGCTTTAAAGTCCCGTTTGAATCAAATGATTCGCGATACGCGCTTTAAAGTCTCGTTTTTGAATCAAATGATTCCCCGTTTGAATCAAATGATTCGCGATACCCGCTTTAAAGTCCCGTTTTGAATCAAATGATTCGCGATACGCGCTTTAAAGTCCCGTTTGAATCAAATGATTCACGATACGCGCTTTAAAGTCCCGTTCTGAATCAACTGATTCGCGATCCGACTGAAGCGCTTCGAAACAGTAAATCATTTTACGACGCGCGTGGTTTACTGATTCGGAGTTTCAAGCTCCTTTGATATTGTGTTGTTTGCTCGCTTTATCTATACAATTTATTCGTAACCTAAATTAGCTTATAGGTTATACAGAATGATGTTTTACTTATTTATTTATTTTATTCATATATTTGTTAAACCAAAAAAATGCATAGAGTTTTTTTTTATGTTTAGAGGTATGGTTAAGGTAAGGGGACAGAATATACAGCCATGAAGAAATATTCAAAATTTAAGAAATGCCGTCTAATCCAGACCACAGACTTTCAGAGTTTAGTTACATCCCTGCTCCAACACACTGTAGTTTTCAAATAATATTCTGATTCACAGCTGAATCAGGTGTTATTTAAAAGTTTTCTTTGTTTCTGTGCTGCATCCTCAGAGCAAGTGCTAAACCCTTTTAGTCCCTCCACCCACCCAATCTCATGCCAAATAGGATACCTTCACAGGCCTTATAAATGACACCTGTGCTCACATTTGTTCCCCTTTTATTTGTTAAACCATTAGAGGACTGTGATATCTACTTCTTATCCGATATTTTGTGTGTGTAATTACCAATGCAAGTGCCTTATGTTCTATAAATGCACTTCTCATTTTTATGTATGCTCATGTTAGATACATTTTAATTTATATTTGAAGATCTAGCTGACCTTCAGCACTGTCTCTGTTCTTTTCATGTGTGTTTAACTAGGGTTTAAGATAAACACTGCAGGGCTGGGATCCAGAATAAACATAGATTAACAATAGATTAAGAACAGTAGGTGGCGGTGCGCGCTCTTGACAGAAGAAGCTACGCAATCTGCATCATTGCCAACGACTGGGCGTGGACACACTTCATACAAGAAGGCAAAAAGATGGATGAGAATCATTTGATTCAAAACGGGAATTTTAAAGCGCGTATCGCGAATCATTTGACTCAAACGGGACTTTTAAGCGCGTATCGCGAATCATTTGATTTAAACGGGACTTTAAAGCGTGTATCGCGAATCATTTGATTCAAAACGGGAATTTTGAAGCGCGTATCGCGAATCATTTGATTCAAACGGGACTTTAAAGCGCGTATCGCGAATCATTTGATTCAAAACGGGACTTGTAAAGCGCGTATCGCGAATCATTTGATTCAAACGGGACTTTAAAGCCCGTATTGCGAATCATTTGATTCAAAAGGGGACTTGTAAAGCAGGTTCGCAATCATTTGTTTTATCCTTGGAAGCACCAGGATAAAAATAATTCAGCAGAGGCAGGGATGCATAGACTGGCAAATCGCACCCTTCTTATACATAAAGCGGCAGCGCTCTGTGTCCGCTGCAGACTGTAAACGAATCCCCCTTCCCCTCCCCCGGCGGTAATGGTATGGACCAACCGCGAGCGCAAAACACAAAAAAATGGAAAATCAGAATAACGAGTCATGTTTTATGTTTGTTCAAAAATCTTATTCGGATGCCACAACCTAAACTTGTAGACTAGAAAATTAAACAGAGAGACAATTATTCGTTTGTGAGGTATTTGAAAAAAACGGAAAATGAAAGTTTGAAGCCAATTTTTATCTGGTTAATTTTGATGGTGCAAATTGAACAAAGAACTGCAAACCGTTACACGGACCGTAAATGTTTCTAAACTTGTATCACTAAAGAAGACATGGGATTCTATTAAATTACTACTTATGGTTTAAATCACATTTTAGCGCAAGTTTAAGATGTTAATGTTGATGATTTAATGTTAATTTCCTAACATTAGAAAGAAATAATATAATATCAAAGCACTGAAACTGGATCATTTTTTGTAAACAATGTTTGATTCTCTGTTATTAATAGAGGTGGGAATATCTGTAATCATAACACACTACACTGTAAAAAAAAACAAACAAAAAAAAAAAAAAAAAAAAAAACACACACACTACACTGTAAAAAAAAAGACACAGGACAAACTCTTCCTTCTTTCCACACTTTACCCACCCGCTTTTTTTTTCACATACAGATTAATTCCATTTCTTTACACACTTTTTGAACTGGAATATTTTGGTTGTGTGTACTTTCAGTGGACAGACAAAAATACAGAATACTTATGAATTCATTAGAATAGTACACCAGTTAATTTTATTTAACTCAAATTGTCAGTTATCATTACTGCATGCCAAGTGTTACGTGAAGAATGAAGCGTGAAGCGGGCGGATCCATTTGCAGAGCTTTATTAAGGGACATCGACAACAACATGGTCAGACAAGCAGGGTCAGGCAACGGCATACAGGTGTGTATGAGCAAGACAAAAGAGTAGTCCGTAAAGCAGGCGTGGGTTGATCTGCGGCGAACGTAATCCGAAGGGGGGCAAGGCAAAAGGGGTAGTCAGAAAAGACAGGCGAGGGTTTCAGAAGGCAGGCAGCGAGACAGACCAAATGAAATAACTAGGCTGGATAACAAGACAGGTAAAGCAAGGCAAAAGAAGAAAAAACTAGACACAGGATAACTAGCAAAATGCTTTGTATGAATGCCAATCACAATTCAATACTTGGCAACTAGAGAAAGGAAGTCCGGGGCTTAAACAGGGTCTCTGATTGGATGCAGGTGATAAGTGCAATGGCTGATGGGGAATGTAGTCCAGGGTGTGGTGTAACAGTCAATGTAATATGAATGTGAGAGGGCGACATCTGGTGGTGAGCAGACTGAAGGTCACCGGCCAGATTCGTAACACAAAGAAGACAACACCCAAAAATTGTAATTCTCTCAGTATTTACTCACCCTCATGTCATCCCAAATATACGTTCTTCTGTGGAACACAATTAGAGATTTTTAGAAAAAAAAAAAAAAAAAAAAAAAAAAAAATCTGAAGCAAAACGATAGGTTTGTGTGAGAAATGTTTAAATATTTAAAAATAAATATATTTATATTATGAACCACTGCTTCCAGGCAAGTGTCCTACATGTTTGTTTGACGTACACTACCGTTCAAAAGTTTGGGGTCAGTAAGACTTAATAGTCTTTAAAGAAGTCTCTTATGCTCATCAAGGCTGCATTTATTTGATTAAAAATATATAAAAAAAAAAAAAAAAACAGTAATATTGCAAAATGTTTTTACAATATAAAATAATGTTTTTTTATTTTTAACATACTTTAAAATAGAATTTATTCCTGTGATGAAAAGCTGAATTTTTATCAGCTGTTACTCCAGTCTTAAGTGTCACATGATCCTTCAGAAATCATTCTAATATGCGGATTTATTATTAGAATGATCAATGTTGGATAATATCAACAGCTGTGCTGCCAAATATTTTTTGGAAACTGTGATTTTTTTTTTTTTTTTATTCTTTCATGAATAACAAGTTTAAAAAGTACAGTGTTTATTCAAAATATAAATATTTTATAACAATGTAAATTATTTATTATTAACTTTTAAGAAACTTTTAGTTATTAACTTAATACATCCTTGGAGAATAAAAGTATTAATTTCTTAAAAAAAAAAAAAAAAAAGAAACAATAGAAATGTACTGACCCCAAACTTTTGAACGGTAGTGTAAATGTCAACATGTTTCTAAAAATCTCTGTTCATGTTCCACAGAAGAATGAAAGTCATGTACATCCGGGATGGCATGAGGGTGAGTAAGTGATGAGAGAATTTAGCATTTTTGAGTGAGCAATATTGATGGGCAAATTAAGCCTATTTAAGGACTAAGACTTTCCTCTGACTGTTCTGAGTGTGTTGTAAAACAGCTCTATCTGCTGGTTAGTAAAAATAAAGCAGTCAAAAGCCTATGAAAGAAGTTCCGTCATAAGCAGCATCATCACACATTCCATTGATCGATTCATGTTACGTGCACATGATGAAATAATTTGTATTCATATTGTATGATTGGGTATATAAAAATGTAATTAAACAGGTTTAAATGTAAATGTACTTGTAAGATCTGATCGTTCGAACAGAAAGAAAGGCTCCGTATGTCATTTGTCACGTGATTTCTACGTTAAAAGCACAAGCCTTGAATCGAGGCTTTATCTGGCGTGCCCATTAATTCCCAACACGAGCTCCAATGCTTGGGTTAAATCTCACATCACTAGTGAACAATCCCTTAAAAAAGGGATAGTCCACCGAAAAATGAAAATTCTTGTCATTCTTTACTCACCCTCATGTCGTTTCAAACCTGTATACACTTATACTGTGGAACACAAAAGATATTTTGAAAAATGCTGGTGACCAGTGTTGGTGTTTCAGGTCCTGTTGACTTCCATTATATGGACAAAAAATACAATGAAAGTCAATGGGAACTGAAACTGTTCGGTCACCAGCATTCTTCTAAATATCTTTTTGTGTTAAACGAGAAAGAAGAGCATACAGGTTTGGAACGACATGAGGGTGAGTAAATGATGACAATTTTCATTTTTGGGTGGATTATTCCTTTAAGGGATTGTTTACCCAAAAATGCAAATTCTCTTATAATTTACCCTAATGCAATCCCAGATGTAAATGGCTTTCATTTTTCTTTTTCCCTTTAATGTTTACTTAATATTTCAGCATATCGCAAGATGTACTTACCTCTAAATAAACAACAAAGTAGTGGCTTCCACTTAGTACTTGATGTTAAGCACATAAATGAAGAGAACAGCAAATGCAGAGGACGAATCTGGTAGGTCAATCACAGGAAAGAAGACTTTGTTTTCAATCAGAGGCATCCATTTTTTTGCTGTGTAGAATTGAATCTCCTAAAAAAAAAAAAAAAAAAAAAAATCAGTTAATTAATTTATTGTGTTCATGTTTTTTATAGTGATATTTGTGACTTTACAAAAAAACATTTCACATTTGATTATGGTGTCAGTAAACGTAGATGTAGATGTTGGGGCCTTTCTCAGTTCAAAAGGATTGTTCACCCAAAAATGACAATTCTATCATCATTTACTTACCCTTGTGATTCAAAATGTGTTTGAGAAGATGCTAGGTAGAAAGTTAGATATAGAGAGCCATGAATAAAGTGTGACAAAAGGTTTATTTTTAAAAACCATCCCTTTAACATCGCTAAATCATGTACTAAAAGATCTTACCAAGCATGATCACAGTAGTGAAAGCCTGGTCTTTGCATCTGCTGCAGTTGTTGTGACTTACACACACACATGCACACACACACAGTTTTTCTAAGTGTCACTTTTAGAAATGAAAAAAAATAAAATAAAAATAAAAATAAAAATAAAAATAAAAAAATAAAACTTACACTGGCTAAAAGGAACAGCAAATCCTCTGCTTCTTTTAAAGTGGGCCATCAACAACAGGACAGTTACATCAGTATTCACATCTGGCACAGCAGCAGAAAGCACAGTTAACATTAATATCAACATTAATATCTACACAGATTTCTTAAAATCACATTTATGCTGTGTGCTGAAAATGATGACTTTACTCTAAAATACTTTTTTACAGTTACTAACTGGACATTATTTTTTCTATCTCGAATGTGCCATCTTAGGTGTTCAGTGTTCACAAAGGCTGAAGCTTTGAAAAGTTTTTTTCTTTTATTGCAAATTCAAATATTACAATAATGAAGATGTAACACGGGGCATACAGACAGTATCACATACAGTTACGAGAGCTTCACAAAACAACAATATACTATACATACTGAAGGGGAAGGAAAAAAAAAAAACTCAAAGATGTTGTACAACTGACTCAAGGATTTGAAAAGTTTTAGAAGCCTTCAAGTTCAATGGTTTGGACACATTCTTAAAAGAGGCAAAAAAGACTTTAAATCAGATGAAAACAATCTAAAGTTAGGTTTACAATTAATGGTTCTGGCTTTATGAAGGCGAAATTTACCCAGAAGGCAAAGCAATAATACAGAATGAAAGTCAGACAAAAAAAAATTATAGGTTCTGTCATTTCTATCATTTTGTTACAACAAAAAGATATTAATATGGTAACTCTTGACCAAAAGACTTGGAAAATGGGGAATGACAAAACAGATGTAAAACAGATTCTTCATCAGTATTACAAAATGAACACAAAGAAGATATATTTTCAGAGAACCTGCTCAAGAATAGATTAGTATCCATGAACAATTTTGAAATGGAGTTCTTTAATTTTACTTGGAATAAAAAGACTGTGAGGAAAGGTCCATAAGTTTTTCAAATCAAAGTCCGGAAAACATATTCTCCATTTAGATTGTGCTTTTGAGGGACATCCTGGAGTTGAAGAAAAAGCTAAAGAGCATGTATTTTTATCTAATACATGAACTCCATTGAATGCAAGTGTAGGAAAATGATTGTTTATACAGCCATAATATAAATGAGCTTTAAACAAAGTTTTCAAACAGACAGGTATACTTTTAATCAGAGATTGTTGCACCTTTTAATGACACAAAATCAAGAAAGGAAAGAAGGTCCCCATGAGCATTGAATAAATCAGAAACAATATATATATATATATATATATATATATATTGATTCACCCATTCAATGAAAAAAAGTGATTTGTTACCATGTGCAGGGAGAAGTTGTGTTTAAAAGCAATCTTCCAGGATTCTAGGGCTTGTTTATGAAAATTTGAGAATTTGATAGGTAATTTACTACACTTAAAGTTATAGGACAATATACATTTAAGGCCACCACAACATTTGAAAATTAGGTTAGGAATCCAAAACCAGGGTAACTCATTATTAGATAAAAAAAATACTTAATCCAGTTAATTTTGAAAGTCTGGTTAATGGCTTCAAAATCTATCGCATTAAGACCACCCTCCTTATAATTTCTTATGATAGCTTTCCTTTGAATATAAGGAAAGGTCTTGTTTTTCCAAATAAAGAGGAATAGCAGAGAGTTAATAGATTTAATAGTTTTTTGATCAACATAAAGGGAAAAAGCAGGGTAAACTAGGTGTAATATACCCTCAGCCTTAGTCAACAGGATTCTCCCATAAATTGTCAAGTCTCTCTGCAGCCAACAACATAATTTAAAAATATATATATATATATTATCTAGTCTTGGCTGAAATGGTGATGGAAATGGTCTAAATTATGATGGAAATGATCTGAATCTGATCTGCAGATATCAACCCCAAGATATTTTACATGACGTTTAACTTTAATACCATTGACAGAATTCTTGTTTGAATTATTTACATATAAAATTTCACTTTTATTGGAGTTTATTACTAAACCTAAAGCTTTGGAGAAAAGATTAAATTCATTTAAGGCAACAGAAACTTGTGGATCATTTTTAAGGAAAAGACAAGTATCATCAGTTTAACTGACTAATGATCACTGTATTCTCTCCAATATTTATACCTTTAATATTGGAGTGCTTTATATGCAAGCTTAATAGCTTAGCGGACAACAGAAAAAGAAAAGGAGAAATGGGGCATCCCATGGCGAATACCACGACCCACAGAAAATTGTGGGGAAGTGCCAGAAGCTAAGGAAACACAACTGTTAATACCATTATATAAAGTATGAATGGTGTTAATGAATTCAAAAGGCTCGTTTCTCCCAAGGGGTACAACTCCAACAGGAAACTAACAATGAAATGAATTGTTCTAGCAATTAGACTGTGTTTAACGTCTACACCTACCCCAACCATAAACGTAGCCCTTACTATAATAATAATAAAAGAGTATTATTGTTGTACAGTGTGACAAAAATAACATTAGATTTATGTACTCATGCCCAGTATTCTTTCTAGTCAACACCTAAGCTGTGTCCGAAACCACTCCTTCACTATATATTACACTATATCGGGTGTCAGCCATTTTGTAGTGATGTCTGAATTCTGAGTGAACGACTTCATTCCCTACATTCGTTTACTATACTTTTTACCCACAATGCATTCTGATTTCTTGTGTACAACCGATGTACACTTGCTGAAGCACTATATCCCACAATCCAATGCGACGAGCTGGAAGAGAGAGCGGGAGCGAACAAGTTTGAATGAGAGATGTCGTACATCTTTATTATTTCTGCTTTAATGTTTATTTCATGCATTATTTGTATCAAATAATTTACTCAGTGTTACGACTGAGTTGTGTTATCGCATAATTGCTTGGTGATCAGATTCTCTGTAAAATCGTTTAATATTTTACTAATTTACTGAGCTAGCATCTTTGTTCATTTACGAATAATAGTGATAATTTTGGTGGATATTTCACTCTACGACCATTGGCAAATTAAGCTGCCTGGGACAGTTTCAAGATATGCAAACAATAAATACATTAAAGTATTTGTAAGCATAACACCAGTGTAAAATCGTTAATTTCTCTCCTCTCTCCGTTGTTGGATGCAGAGATTCCGATTTGTGTGTCACCAGTTTTGCTACTTAATGTTTAACTTACTTATTGTTAAACTTTCTGAGAAATGTGTCTTTGTTTCGAGAACTGAATGAATGGTTTGGGAAAGTGAGGCAACTAAAGTCAGTTACATTTTGTTAACAATCGGGAAAACTGCAACATTAGATGTTATAGCAGGGGCGTAGATTTAGGGTGGACGGTGGGGATGTGTCCCCACCAATATCCTCCGACCATTGAAATGTCCCCACCAATAATTTAATCCACTTAAGAAAAAAAAAAAAAAAAATCGTGCTGTCAACATTAACCTAGACACGCAGAAAGGGATAAATCACGTTCTCTCCTTGAGTCCTCCCGCCCCCAAAACACATATGAACATTTTGATTGGCTGTGCCTTTCCCTGCTATCATGTGAGAGGCTTTTTTCCCGTGCAAGAAGGTGTATTGGGTGACATACATGTGAGGATGGCGGCAGCAAAAAAAAAAAAAAAAAAAAAAAAAAGAAGCTGGACATAAGGAGGTTTTTTTTTTTTTTTTTTCAAAGAAAAGTGTAAGTCACTTCAAGTTCGCTAGTGAATCCATCAAAGTCCATCAAAGTAACGACAACAGTTAACGTTAATGCTAGTGTTTTTTTTTTTTTTGTTTGTTTTTTTTTTTTTTTTACCGCTTTGACGCACATTCATTATAGCAGGGCAGGCTATAGTCTGTGAATACGGACTTAAAACTAACAGCAGATTAAACAGCTAAATGTAAAAGTATAAATATGATCCCTGTCAGTTCTCCTAATCTAATGACGACTATTTGTCAGAAATCAGTCTTGTGAAAGAAATTGATATGCTACATACTAATATTGCCATGGCTAGAATTTTGTTGACAGTTCACCAATAGACAATCCGCTTCGCACAAATAGTTTTTAAAATGCATTCACTGACTTGGCAAACATTAATGATTTGATTCGAGATTTGCACACTAAGACTCAGAAAAAGTGAAATAAAATGATTGCTGTTTAAATGGCATGTGTTTATCGTATTAATGTAAAGTGATTTTATTCTGTGATAATTCTGGGGTGGCAGGTGGGGTGGCACAGCTTTTTCTTAGGGTGGCAGTTGCCACCCCGTGCCACTCCGGTAGATCCGCCCCTGTCAGGATGCGCTGTCCCTAAGCAGACCGGAGCCTCGTCATTACACTGGTAGGTAGGAGACCCCTTGTTAAAGGTTTGCTGCTGCATGTAGTTTTAGTTCGGCCAGCAGAGGGTGCTCATTCTCTCCATATCATATCAGTCAGCTTTTATTATGTTTTATCTATACACAGTTTATACACAATTTAAGTGTTTTCAAACGCTAACTATAATTCAGCATTATTACTAAATTGAAAAAAAGTAACAATGCACATAATTTTATAACTAAAGTTGGTTTGTTTTTTTTTTATAACAAAACTCTTCACTCCTGAAATTTGACATTCTTTTCATAACTTTCTTTTTAACATAAAATATAACACAATACAGACAATAAATGCTATTTAAAAGTATTTAATTGGAATAACTGGTGATTATCATTACAATTACAGGTTACACTCACACACACAGAGCAAATCACTGGAGATATTAAATGTAAATTGTACTATGACACGGGATATTATACAAAAACACATCCAATGGAAAATGACTTCTTCACTATGTTGTACCAGTATTAGTTTACATTCTATTATTTTACTATTTTATAAGGCAACACAGCACACTACATAAGACAAAACAGCAACAGTATGTATATAAACAGTATATATTTTATTTGACTTTTTTTATACTATAGTGAAAGAAAATTATTAGATTTTTAAAATGTTCTTTACACTAATTGAAATTGAAAAACACTCCTGAAATTGTCAGCTTAGTGCTTGGAGTGTCAAGTTATTCAGTGTTCGGCTATTTCACAACACCTTAACTGTCTGAAATCAGTTCAGATGTACCAAAAAAAAAAAAAATAATAATAATAATAATAATAAAAATAATAAAATGTATCTAGGTTTCATATCACAGCTTTCCAAATGCTGTTATAGCACCATAGATCGTTAAAAAGTTACACACTTGCTGATGCTCTACAGACAATACAATGCTTTTTCAAAATGTTGACATAAAGTGAATGGTTCAGTTCGAGGCTTGTGTCTATCTGCTCGTTCTTTATCAGTTATCAGTAGATCTTTAGCAGTTCTTCAGTTATTTTCAACATGCATCTTCATTGTCAAACTAGTGTTTTGTTAAAGTACTCAGGATGATGTGTATGCACTTGTAAAATGAATTTTATAAGACTTTCATAAACATGTTTTCCTATTCATCTAAAACCAAACAAGTGTTTACAGGTGAGTTTAAAAGCTCAACACACTGGTTCAAATCTGCTGTTATAGCGCAAATGGTGATGGTGTCATAATGATTGACATGGGTGGGTGTGTCTTATTGCATCACTCATTCACTACATCCACATTTTCTTCATTTAACAGTGACTTCTCTACAGCCTTGGATTCATTCACTTGTTGTCCTGCGGGACCTAAAAGACAATATAGTCAATCACATAAAACTAAAAAGAAAGAAAGAGTTTTGCTGCATTTTCATATATGCATGTATTATTATTAATTGCAAGAACATTTCTATTTCTTAACAGATCGGAGTTGTTGTATAAACAAATATATTGCATAAATAAATACATAGTTTTTATAATAAATGTTGTTCTACTCACCAGTGAAAGCCACTTCGAATCTCTTGAATGTGGTCTGTTCTCTGTTGATGATCTGTAGTTTATAAACTCCAGAGTCTGCGCTTCTGATGTTCCTGATGATCAGAGATCCAGTCGTCTTGTCCAGCTCCAGTCTGTCTCTGAAATTTTCACTAATACTAGTCGTTCCTGAATCAGCTTTAACAACGAGACAATTTTTAGCTCCAAACGTCCACAGTATCAGATCATCGTTCCGTATTTCAGCCTCAGCATGTAAAGTGACAAAATCTCCCGCCATCACTGGCATTGTCCTCACTCCACGTCAAAGAAACAGAAACACAGAAGACAAAAAAGTGTGAATTTATTAGTTTGTATTTTCAATATCACATACACTATATATATATATATATATATATATATATATATATATAGCAGCAGTAGAGCAGGGGATCCAGAACAAAAACAGAACTGTCACGAATGTTTTCCAATGCACAGACGAGAACACAGAAGCTACAACGATCCATCAAGCCACACTAAAGAGCGCCAAAACGATATTTATTGCTTGAATGTGTTTTATATCAAAAGTAATACAAAGCCTAGCCTATTGCTATTTTTTGGAAGGAAGACGCACTATGTACAGTTCATTCATCAGCTGAAAACAACATCATAAGGCTGATTGTGATTTAAGAATAGATTTTTGTTCACTAAAATGAGAATCTATTACAATCGAGAAATCTATTTTTTTTGTTGTTGTTGTTTTTTTTGTTTGTTTACCCAGCCCTAGCGTATTTTGTTGTTTTTTAACACTGCACTGTGGTCCTGTAAGTTCATGACTACAAATGAAAATGTGAACAAAAATAAAAGCAATTGAATGCTTTATTCTAATTAAATTATGAAAATTATAATGATGGGTAATTGTAGATTATGGCAGTCTGTTAAACTGACGGACAATGTTAAAGTCTCGCGCAACCTCTGATAAATATATATATATATATATATATATCATGAAATATTAAGTTGTACTAGATGAAAATGTGGATATTTGAGTTTAATAAACTGAAAATTTTAAGGCAGCACGAACACATTTTTTAAAGCTGAAACTATTTTTTTTGTTTTGTTTTGTTTTGTTTTTTTTTTTTTTTACACAGACTTAAGTGTAAGTGTATGTATTACAAACGCTTTGTATTTCAGATAAATGCTGATTTTTTATTGTTTTTTTTTATCTTTCTGTTCAGCAAAGAGCAAAGAGAAATTTACTCAACTCAGTTTCACCAGCTTGCATTTTCTTGTAATTGTAAGCTAACATGGCATTACAATTAAAATAAACAAATATCTAAAAGCAATTAAACATACATTTGTCAATGTAACTTTGGGAATTTGTCAAAGTTGAGAGCAATTAAACTTTTGTTCTAAATGATTGATCCAAATCATCCAGATCACTGATCTACTCACCTTTGACAGTAACAATGAAATTCTTGCATTCGGTTTTTCTGTTTTTGCCACTGATCTGTAGTTTATAGAGCCCACTGTGAATTCTCCTGATGTTATTGATGGTGAGATCTCCAGTATTGTCATCCAGCACCAGTTTGCTTCTAAATCTCTCATCAAAACCATCATATGTTTTTTTACCAGTCACTCCACTGATTTCAGCAATGAGATTGTTGTCTTCTTCATAGCACCACTGTATCTTATCATCTTTCTGTAGTTTAGTATCAGTCTGTAGAGTGACAGAGTCTCCGTCTGCAGTCTCCATGACTGTCACAGCTGGACATGTGTGAGATCAAGCTTAACTTTAGAAAGACATATTTCACTTTCACAAAGGTGCATAACAGTCAGAAAAGCATAATTCAATCCTGGTGTCCCTTCAAATGTGATGTTTTTTTTTTTTTTTTTTTAGAAAATTTCAAATCTTTACATGCAATTATTTTGTAAAACAATGATCAGCCCTTCCCAAACTTCACCTTATTTAATTTTAAACATTTAAAAGTGTAAACTTTAGCTCTTGTGGCATGGCACAACCCAGTTTTCCCAGGGTATTTGAGTCACCTGTTGTCTAATTCCTTGTTTGGTCTTGCGTATATACTCCTAGTGTTCCTGATTTCCTTTGTCCTGTCTACGTCAAAGTGTTGTGTGATACTTTTTCCTGAGTGAGTGCTGAATTTTTGAATTATGTTTTCATACTCCACTTATACTGCAACCACCTTAAAACTCATTGTTTTCATCTTGAATCAGCTGTAATACTCACCCGCTTGATTTTCTAGTTTAGAGATCTTGCGGTGATAGTAAATCACAACACCAGCTACAACTGTAGTTAGGAACAACAGAACGGCAACAGCTAAGCCAACTATAATACCCAGAGACAGACCCGGATCAGGAACAGCTAAGGAGAGACAGTAAATGTGAGGATCTGAAAACATTTCAAATATAGGTTGCTGTGAATTAAAGAACACAATATTGATCATGATTCAGGAATAAAACACATTATTGAGGACAAGACAATACTATTTAAGATTTTCTACTTCAAAACATCAAGTAATTCAAAATGTTACTTGCTGTTTCTTTTCTTTGTAATTGAAAGTGACATTTTTTTGCAATTTTCTACAGCATTTTTTAATTTCATTTAGTTTTGTTCAATTTAATTTAACAATAACATCAAAATGGGCTGTCAACATTTGTGCACTTTAAACAGTCAAATCTGTTTTGAAGAACGTCATCATCGCGATATGTTTTACATACTAAGACTCACCACTGACAGAAACCAGGAATTGCTGTGAACTCTCACGGCCTCTGATCTGTAGCTCATAAAGTCCAGTGTGTTCTGTTCTGATGTTTGTGATAATCAGAGATCCAGTCTGATCCAACTTGAGTCTGCCTCTGAATCGCTCATCAGCAACATTTAATGCAGTGTCGTTAGTTTCCACATCTATTTTAGCAAGAAGGACGCCTTTATCCCCAAACCTCCACACTATCAGATCATCTCTCTGTACTTCAGTAACATCATTTTGTAAAGTGACAGAATCTCCCTCCATCACTGATACTGACTTCACTCCACCCGTCTCACCAACCACACCTGGAATACAAATTAGATCAGAACATTGGGAAAATACATAAATCATGAAACCTGAAACAAGATCACTATTATACTGAATGAAAAGGGGTATTCTTGAGATACTCACCAATTACAGCAACATTAAACATCTTAGTCGTAGTCCTTTCTCTAGAGATGGTTAGTTTATATTGTCCCGAGTGTCTGATTCTAGTGTTTCTGATGGTGAGAGAGCCAGTTTTTTGGTCTACTTGCAATCTGTCTCTGAATCCCACATCATCGGTGATGAAAAGAGAGGTCAGGTCGTTCTTTCTCGTTATCTGAGATATGACAAAGCCTTTAGGTCCAAACACCCACAGTAAAGTGTCATCGTTCAGTATTTCTGTCCGATTGGTGTGTAAAGTGACAGAATCTCCTTCCATAACTGACATTGTCTCAGCTGTGTCTGCACCAAACACACAGGCAGAACGTAACAATCACAGATACTGCTTAATAAACTGAAAACACTGCATGAGACAGGGGGCCCTATCATGCACCCGGCGCATGCACCATTTGTGCGCTCATTGGCATGCTGGTCTGAAAACAGGTGTATTCAGACGCATGTTGACGGGTTGCTATTTGCTATAGGCAACTGAAGTAGTCTGCACCATTGACCAACTGAAACCTGCTCTAAAGTCAGTGGGGCAATATTTTTTATGTGAGTTTAAAATATTTTAGCTGAGCCCTCAGGGTGAGTTTTTTAGGCGACCGTTATTTTAGAATGTATCGCCTTATTGTTTCCATGGCGAAGCGTTGTGTTTGTCACGTCATTATGAAATATCTGACATTCAGATTCTGAAAAATGTGCAAATAAATATGTTTGGAAGTTTAAACACTTTTATCATGAGTGTGTAAGTTATCTATGCCGAGTGAGAACAAGAAAGCTATAAAAACATCTAGAATTTGTGCCATGTTTAATATTCTTCCTTAATATACTTGTATTTCTATTTGTATGCCCTCTTTTCTGTTTTTATTTCTTCTTTCTTTTGGACTTCTCTCTATTTCTTAAGAATTTTGTTTATTGTATTACTCTTTCAGTTAATCTTTGGTCTATAATTTGTTTATTATTGACAGATTGCTTGTATCCTTTGTATGTACTGTTTGTTTTGTACGCACTGTATGTCTTGTTGTTCTTTAGTGCAAATAAAAAAAAGAAATAAAAAAATCTATGCTGAGTGATGGGCGCCGCCATGTTAGTTCGCGCTGAATCCGAGCTGTGGGATACTAGACGCAAATTCATTCTTTCCTCCTGAAAAACTTTAAAATGAGTCTCTAGTGAGCTGGGAGAAGAGCAGAGTAATATAGTTACCTACTTAATGTTTATATGATATGAATAAAACATGTCGTCAGCCAAAGTGCCAAAGCAGATTTGAATTCAGCAGCTGATCACGTGATGCGCTGAATGTTCGAATCACACCGGTGTGATCGTACGCCTTAAAGGGTGCACATACACTCTGCTTATTACAAACACAGGGACGCGCAGCAGCACACAGACATGCCAAATATTAAAAATGAAAGGATTACAATGTAAAAGATTATTATTGTGTACATAAATATAAAAATGTCTACATGTTATTATGGATAGTCAGTTGCTTTTTTATGCTAGCTGTTTTTTGTTTTTTTTTTTTTTTCCTTCGAAAACGATCACGTTCATCCAGGAGGGGAGGTTTCTGAAAGGGGGTGCACAGTAACTCATTTGAGTGCTCTTGGCCCGTGAATGCCCCCCACCCCCTTTTGGCTCCGCCCTGCTCTCTGGAAACCGTTCAGTCTTTGTTCTAGCAAATTCAGCCGTGTAATTAGCGAATCTGCCATGGCGCAAGCGCAACTGGCTCTTAAAGGGAATGGGAGATGAGACGACCTTTTTTTCCGTCCATAAAATAGCAAATACCAATAGCAAAAGTGCCTGTATGTGCACCGTCAGTAATGCCTTCTTAATGCACTGTCTTAGTACATTAGGCTAGGGGAGATCAGGGATGGTGTGTATATTGGAATTCTTAAATTGGTGCTATTCAATTGCATGGCTGTTATCTCTCCAGCACAAACAGTTTAGTTTCAAACACAAGGAGTGAAATGTTCAGTTCACCCCATATGTCCACGTTATGGTATTTACCAAGGTGAGAGAGTAGGCTAGCATTTTTCCCTCCTCTTCTAAAATCTGCTGGTTCTGCCATATGGCTCTACTTCCTCACTAGTGGAATAAGAACTAAACTGAGCATGTATGAAGGGAACTAGGTCCGTGTTACAACCATCCCCGGTCTCCGGCGTGTTCTTATTTTACTTTATTTTTATTTTATTTTATTTTATTTTATTTTATTTTATTTTATTTTATTTTATTTTATTTTGTTTTATTTTATTTATTTATTTTAATTTGGTGTTTTATTTAACACGTTGTGTTCAGATACAAATCATCTGCTTGAACGTACAGAGCAAGCTATGCATCAATTAAGTGTATACTGAATTGGATCTTCCAATATTGTCATTGCACATTAAACCATGTTGAAACGTTTTTCACATTAAGCGTTTAAGAACGTTTCGATTTTTCTCGCTGCAGTGAACACCGGATAAAGATGTGCGCGTTAAAGTGAGTATATATAACAGTCGTCTCCAGCAGGTGTTGATGGCGACTGATTCAGGTGGGATTGGAATACATTTTACAGTGCACTTGTCGCAGCTGATATCTGAAATGAAACAAAACATCATTTCAACTTCTAAGACAGAAAACCACTTACCGTTGAAGAGTAATAACAAAAGAGATAGAAATAACATCTTCTGCATGTTTTTATAGGGCTGTGTAGATTCCAAAAAAAAAAAAAAAAATCAATTGAGATATTATTTTGTTCTACTGCATCCCCAATGGGTTCCTCCTTCCCTGGCCGCACCCAAACCGGCAGCAAGTACGATTATCCCCAAAAATACACAAAATCTAACAGAGAGACTTCACAGCAACTGATAATTGCGGTTTTTCATGAATATGTGAATAGCGTTTAAAGAATACCCAGTAAATTTATCCGTTTCTTAGAAACGAACTGAACAGTCGCTTGCTGTAAACAGATGGACAGCAGGTCCCAGTGGGCTGGGATATATGCACGCGTAGACCGAGCTTTTTTTTTTTTTTATTTCATGCGCCAATCAGTGACAGGTTAGCTGAAAGATTCAAACTGACACACAAATCATGTTTGGTTTCATTTCTGTTTGCACATTACGAAAAGAAACAACAAACCAGTTTAGTGATGCTCACCAAGGTTTTTTTTTTTTTTTTTTTTTTTTTTTTTTTTTTTTTGCTCCTGTTTAATCAACATTGAAATAGACCTGGTTTAAATCAGATAATTACGGAGCCCCTTAAGGGACATGGTGGTGAAAAAAATCAGAGTGAGTGAAAAAAAATCAGGGTGGGAGGAAAAATATTTTTCTGATTTTTTTGCGTACTCTCGCAAAAGTTCTGCGTTTCCTCGCAAAACTTTGCGTTCCCTCGCAAAACTTTTGCGTTCTCTTGCAAAACCAGTTGAGATCGGACAAACACCATCTGTTAACTTTACAGCTTGTAGTGGTTCCCATTGCACGTTCGCAATTGAGCGACTCATAGAGTTTGATTCTGAACTTGGACTCAAGTAGGCTATTATATAAATACATCAAGTCACGATTTTGAGACATTCTAAAATGTAAAACACCAGAATAGCTCAGTATATAAACGTAACCCGCTAAATTGCACGTTAAGCGTACCCCCCAGAAAAAAAAAAAAAAAAAAAAAAAAAAAAAACTTAACGGGATAATAGAGTATAAAAGGCCGAACTCGGTATACAGTTTGTTATACATTTTAAATGTAGGAAAGCAGGTAAGCCCCGAATATGAACAGAAAGCTCTAAATTGCATGTTAAGCCTTTTCCTCCCATAAAGAAAACGCGGCTTTATGAAGTTGATAAAAAAGACCAAATATGGAATTATTAAAAATATATCCAATGTACCTTAGCTTAATATAAGAAGACAATGATATAAAAAGCCAACATTTTATGTTTTATTAAAAATAGGCAATTAATGAAGTAATCCATTAAAGTGGTTCTCAAACGTTCCAGTAGGTGGCGGCATGTCACTGTCTTAATGAGCAAGGCGTCGCGTCATTCATTCATTCATTCATTCATTCATTCATTCAATAACTAAGCAAATGGTTGTAGTTATGAATGGGTTATTAATCACGGACTCTCCGAATTGTTCAAAGCTGCATATTAATTCAGAAAGGAAACACCTCTGTTGCTTGGAGACACGCCAGTTCTGTTGCGGATTTCGTTGGAACTATTATTATTTCTTAAATATAACAAACATCATGTGTTTAAAATGTAGGCTACATTTAAAATGTCACTTAATATTACCCTTTTTGTTGAACTGCTATATAAAATAAATGTTGCATTTGCAGTCGTTTGGATATTGCATTCTCCTATTTTAAACATGAAAAACAATAACTCGTACAAGGTATTTTTCTTTATGGAAGACAGTTTTTGTATATTTTTTTTTACAGTTTTTATATTAAAATAATTATTAAAATAATACACAGAATCACCCAAACAGATACAAAGTTACACTAGTCAGTTTAAATAGTCTGTATTAGTCTGTGCACCGGTCCAATCCACTGCGGCACATTTTTGTTCACTATGTTTTTTTCATGTCGATATTAGAACGTACAAAACCCGGTTAATTTAATGGTTTAGCTGCAAATACATTGCGAATATGGAAACATTTGGATTTGTGCTGAAGGAGAGCGATACGTGAGCCCATACTTTCAGTTTCGCTTTAAATTATTTCTCTTAGTTTATTTATAGCTATAAGCTTATACCTATTATTATATACTGCATTATATTATATTTATTCGTTAAAAATGAATAAGTTATAGTTTTTTGGTTTTGGTTTTTGGTCTGTTCTGAATACGGTTAAATTTAAAGGGTTTGCTGTGGAGTGCGCCGAACTAAAATAGCCTAGGCTATGTGTGTTCATAATGTTGGTATTATAACACGCTGTAGGCCTGCTGGTACTATTATTTCTGAATAAAATGGGACTAGGCTACGTGACTTCTTTGTTTTATTTTTCCTTTCAAAAACTTATTATATATTTTTCTTTAAACAAGCAGCAAACAAATTAACCATGGTTACTATACTTAAACCATTGTAACTACAAATACCGTCTTAATTTGTCCATTAGCTTCCCTTAAGCGTTTTCTGTATCCTAAAGGTTTTCTGTGGGGAGAAAAGACTTTAGCAAGTTGCATTTATGACTGCTTTATTGAGAGTAATGCTAAGGGTATTAATATTAAAATGTTTATTACTATGAATAGCATTTATTAATACCGAATTGGGCCTCCGCTGTCAGTAGAAAAATAACGTTCCAACATCCAAACAATGCTGATCAATAAACTGTTGAAAAGCAGGACTTTAGTGACGTTGAAATTTTAACGTTGATTGGATTTGCAAAATCTAAACTAAAATCAATATTGATTCAATGTTGGCAAATTCACCTATGTTGACAAACGTGACGTTGGAATGACGTTGCTATTTCAACGTTGATTCGATTTGCAAAATCTAAACAAAATCCAACGGTTATCCAACACTGACACCTAACGTTGATTCAACGCTGACTCCACGTTAAAATGCCAGCTGGGAATGAGCAAAGACAACTGAAAGTAAGGATTCACATATTACTTTTAAGTCCTTTTGATATTGCTCAGACTATCTGGTACTCAGTCACTAAATCGAGTTAATGTTAAAATATCGCTTATTTTACTGATATTTTTACACAAACAGAACAGTTTTGCAAGGTTGTATTTTGGGTACTTTCATGACGTTTTTAAAACGTCTTATTCCAACGTGCATATTACGTTATTTTAACACCTGAATAAAACGTCCCCCGAAAGTTGTAGTTTGGTCTGGTTTCATTTTCGTGGTAGACGAACGTGATATTATTAAACGAGCAAATACAACTGAAATTCACCTATTACTTTTAAATCCTTTTAAATACATTTTTCATGTACTTTTAAGAACGTAGTTTTTGCAAGGTTGTATTTTGGGTACTTTCATGACGTTTTTAAAACGTTTTACTCCAACGTGCATATTACGTTATTTTAACACCTGAATAAAACATCCCCCGAAAGTTGTAGTTTGGTCTGGTTTCATTTTCGTAGTAGACGAACGTGATATTTACGTTTTTTGACTACTTAAAGAAAACGTTCCAGGTTGGTATTTTTACGTTTCTAAAACGTTTTATTTTGGTTACATATTTTTTATTTAAAAAAAAAAAAAAAACGTTTTTAAAACGTTTTTAAAACGTTGTACTACAACATTACCTAATTGCAACCAAAATACAACGTTGTGAAAAGTTGTAAAAACGTTTTGTGTTTGCTGGGAGGTTACGTTTGGGTAATAAGCGGGTAGCAAACAGATATACAAATAATTTATAATGAATTTAAAAAACTTAACAGGTACCTGTTCTATTAAATCGTACGTTTGGTGTATCTTTACGTAAGCTTTTTAAAACTACTGGGAAATTATACTCTTGTTCCATGTAGTTACAGGGTAATTGTGCCCTCTGCGGGCTGTAAATTAAAGTGGCGATTGTTCCCCTCTTGTTCAACGAAGTTACAGGGTACAATACATATAACAACGCGACGTAAAATGTGGTTCTACAAAATGTACATTTATTGACATTTTTACAGACACTAAATGTACAATACTGACATACAGGGGTTAGACAATGAAACTGAAACACTGGCCAATATAGTGCTGGAGGTTTCATGGCTATATTTATGCAGCCTGGTGGCCAGTCTTTACTGATCGCACATTCCACCAATAAGAGCAGAGTGTGAAGGTTGACTATGTGCACCCAATAGCTCAAACATTGTACCCTGAAGGTGGTGCCGTGTGTTAGGATGATAATGCACCAATACACACAGCAAGACTGGTGACAAGAGTGATTTGATGAACATGAAAGTAAAGTTAAACATCTCCCATGGCCTGCACAGTCACCAGATCTGAATATTATTGAGCCACTTTGGGGTGTTTTGGAGGAGTGAGTCAGGAAATGTTTTCATACACCAACATCACATAGTGACCTGGCCACTGTTCTGCGAAAGGAATGGCTCAAAATCCTTCTGGCTACTGTGCAGGACTTGTATTTGTCATTCCCAAGATGAAATAATGCTGTATTGGCTGCAAAAGGAGGCCAAACACCATACTAATTGTGGTCTAAACCCAGGTGTTTCAGTTTCAGTGTCCAACCCCTGTATTTACATCATCTAAACATTTACCGTTTACTTAATATGAAATTATAACATTTCATTCTGTTCTGTGCGATTTCTGTTGCCAGCTCGTTTCCAAGAATAGGTCTACATAATGTTATCATGACTACACGTTAAACTCTTAACGTTTAATCATTCATGTACTATTAACTTCGTTTGCCGTGGTGGAACACAAAGGCGTGCTGAGACTAACAGTAGAACCATAAAATACACCGAACACGCATCATAATTACAAATTAAACAATTTTATTTGTGTGCTGTAACCCAGATCTTCAGAATCCATACGATTTGCGAGGACCAGAACCAAATTCAAGGCTTTGTCCGGCGATCTTCATCTCCATCTCTAGCAGCGAGTCCAGCAGCAACAGCCGTAAACCCGTGCTAAAGTGCATTTTGCGACAGGAAAATCGGACGTTCATTGGCTCTCGCCTGCATTCGTCACAGATTACGACATGCTGTGTTTCTGGTGAGATGTGTTGGAATGACGCGCGGGCGCCTTCGAGGAGTGGATCAAGAAAATAATCTGGATAATATTTTCAGCGATTAACAATTTAAATTCTGCTCTCATCCTACTGCACCTCAAACCTACTGTATTCCGCCAGAGAGGACTGAGGACTTATTTGGATTACTTTTTTGTATGGCTGTTGACATTTTTGCAATAAATAAATGATTGTGATTGCACTTTCCTGTTTTTTTTTTTATATTTTTATTACTGTTCAATCATAGTTAACGTTAGGTTTAGAGGTAGAAGTGGGATTAGCGACTATAAAAAATATTTTTAGATATATTTTCAGATTGTGTGTTTATGTATTGAACCTACCCTGTAACTTCGTTGAACAAGAGGGGAACAATCGCCACTTTAATTTACAGCCCGCAGAGGGCACAATTACCCTGTAACTACATGGAACAAAAGTATAATTTCCCAGTAGTTGTAAAAAGCTTACGTAAAGATACACCAAACGTACGATGTAATAGAACAGGTACCTGTTAACTTTTTTAAATTAATCCATTATAAATTATTTGTATATCTGTTTGCGGCCCCGTTATTACCCAAACGTAACATATTGCTCCCTTATACTTACACGTAGGTACAATATAAATACGAAACATACACTGTAACTTCAGTTTACTTGCGCAGTTCTTTGCAGGTTGTATATCTGGTTGTTACACTGTAAAAAATGCCGGTGAATTTAACAGTAAAAAACTGTAAAAATGCTACAGTAAAAACATGTTAAATGGTTAACAGTAAAAGACTGTAAAATTTACAGTGAATAACCATAAATTGACATTCCCAGAATTCCCTGTGTTACATTTTTTTTATTTGATGTTTTTTTTTTTGTTGAAATAACTCTTTCTTCTTAGTTTTTACTTAGTTTTGTACAATAGGGTTGTATGTTACATCTAATGTTGTTAAATTAATGTTTATTGCATTATTTCAGTTTCATGTGTGTTACCATGATGGTGTTTAGTGATTGTGTGAATGACACTGTGCATCTTCTATGTATGTTAATATTTAAAAGCTGTTTGCGATGAGCTTTCGTTCATCATGCCACTTTCTCATCACCATCTGCTTTTGGTGGTTATCAGTGTATTACAAAGGTACAAAACAGATTTCAGTACTTCAATAAGTTGGTAAATTAACATTATATCAGTTAATGAAATTACAGTATTTACCTGTAAATTTAAGTGAAAACCGTAAAATGTTAAACGTTGCTACCATAACTTTTACAGTAAAACTCTGGTAACCACAGCTGCCGGTTTTTTACCGTACATTTTACGGATTTTTTTTTACAGTGTACCCCCGAATTACCAAAACGTAACATAGCCTATTGTTCTCTTATACCTACACATACCTACTAATAGGTACACTATAATTACAGAAACGTACACCGTAAATTCAGTATACTTATGTAGTTCTTTGCAGGTTGAATATCTGGTTTGTTATCCCCTTATTACCCAAATATAACATATTGTTCCCTTATACCTACATTTACGTTCTTTATAGGTACACTATAATTACAGAAACATACACCGTAAATTCAGTTTACTTACGTAGTTCTTTGCGGGTTGTAATCTAAAGTGTTACCTGTTTTCTGACTATGATACTAATGATGTATTCATTTCATTTAAAGGATCTAAATGTGAACGAACAGGTTGCCTCACTGCCTGAAGTCAACATAAATGATTTGAACCTGCTATTACTTCTGAACTGAATCATTTGGTCTTGAAAAAAAAAAATGTTTTAAAAGCCCTATATTTGCAGCTATCCTGGCTTTAAAATAAATAATGAATAATCTACTATGAAAATGACAGATTTGTAATATCAAAACTGGTACGTAATTAGTTAAGTATTGTTTTAGTGTATTATTTTAATTATGAACACACTGGTTTGTAGTGCAAACAGTTTTACTATTTACTTGTTATTCTTCGTAATTTCCCTACAGCTGCTAATGAACCAGACATCTCGCACATTCACAGAAAATGGCGTATGTCCACATTGAAAAATAAAGTGAATTGCAATTATTTTCTTTTAAAATTAGTCATCTAAAACTCAGTAGTTATAGTATGCTGCCACACTACTCCTTTCACTCTGATTTCTTAATTTTTTTTTTTTTATTTTTTTTTTTCTGAACAGTAGGTAACAGTATATCTGTTTTTGTTTCAGGTGACACATTGAAGACGAGGGCATGGATGCTGACATTGGAGGGTCAATTTGAAGCATGCTGATTATGCTTTTTGCACTCTGGAATTTACCAAAGTAATTTCTACATAATGTTGGGCTTGTTTTTTATTTGGTAAGCTAAACAAGGAATGTTTGGACGTGATGGGATTTTGCGAGCTGCGAAGGACCACAGAAGCCAAGTGGTGACGACCCCCATTCTCCCCCCTCAAACAAGTGGTGTGTTGCAGATTAAACTTTTGTGTCTGTGCTGGAGACCAAAGAGGAAGCTGTTTTTAAAAGAATGCTTCAACCTCTGCAAACAGTACATATATTCCACCAGGTGTTTGTGATGGAAATGTTTTTAAGCTGCTGTTATTTAAATGGTTAGGGTTAATATCACCTTATTCTCTTACCTTTTTGGTCTGTACTGCAACAACAGTGACCCACTGAAGGTGGTGACAAGAAACTGACACCTTTTTCATCCCACCTGAAACAAACTAACAGCTTTCCTCTTTGCCACCTTGTTTATAGGTACTTCTTGGGCATCAATCCATTGATGGATGTCAATCTAGTGTGTAAGCAATGTTCAAACGCTGACTCTAGCTTTGTGTTAAGATAGATGTAGTCATACAGTAAGATGATCACTGAATATGTTCTGTAGTATGTCCTGGTTCAATGGAGAGAAGCATGCATGACCTGAACCTCTTTGCTGGAAAGTTTAAACAGAATTTATTAAACTACAAAATAAATGTGTAAAATCGATTTGTTTTTAAACTAGAGGAGACATTACACATTGAAAAATAATTAAATTAATAATTGATTCTTTTTTTTTTTTTTTATGACAATTTTCATTTTTTATTTTATTTTTTATTTTTTAATTTCAGTTGTATTTGTAGCACTTTTCACAATGTAAATTTTTCTAAAGCAGCTTTACAAAGAGTATCTTACAAACACACTCTGATTAATCAAAGAGTCAATAAATATATTTGTATGATAGATAGTAACTTTAACATTAAAAGTAAACCTCAAGGAACATATTATAATAATAACAATAATAATTCATGTCATGACCCCTTTAAAATACTGAACTGGGAGAAATGGGAACATGCACCAGTAGCAGTTGTTCTTAAACTTAATTACTATAATCTTTTGTATGTGAAAACCATGTGAGAAGACACACAGACTGTGTGGGAGGTGTCACTGGAGCAGTTTATTCACACTTACTGCAGAGCTTCACTAAACCACTACAGACCGACAGCACACTGCTCTTCAGCTCCTCTGTCGCTGTCAGCTTTCAAAAACTTATTAGAACATTTCTGTTGTGTTTTGTCTTAAATGTCGCCTTTTCTGAATTCATGTCTGTTGTCATTTGAAGAAAATGTTTGAGACTTTTATTTTCATCTGTTTGTGCTCATGGAGTCTGGCTGGTAAGTTTTATGATTTCAGTTCTATGAATTTTATTATTTATGCACATCAACATAATTGATATTTATTATATCCAACATTAATTTTCAGGGTTTTTTTTTTGTTTTTAGAATAATACACTAAAACATCTTTGTGTTCATGATATTAATTTCAACACTTTTCTTTTCCACCCACATCAAAGGGTTTATTTATTGTGCATTACTGAATTATATGTTGAGTGCAGAGTCAGTCATTTTTTTGCAATGAAAAATGTTTAAATAATTTCAAAGAATGAATATTTGTTGATCAGGTGTGTTTGGCGATGAAGTGAAGTCAGTGTCAGTGATGGAGGGAGATTCTGTCACTCTACACACCAATGAAACTGATGATCAGATAATGTGGAAATTTGGGCACAAAAACATTCCCATCACTCAAATCGACAGAAAAAGCAATAAGAGCAGATTTTATCATGATGATGATTATAATGCTGATGGGAAATTT
This sequence comes from Labeo rohita, assembly GCF_022985175.1. Taxonomy (NCBI): domain Eukaryota; kingdom Metazoa; phylum Chordata; class Actinopteri; order Cypriniformes; family Cyprinidae; genus Labeo; species Labeo rohita. The sequence continues at coordinate 33,269 of NW_026128715.1, forward strand.
AGAGGCAGACTGAAGCTGGGTCAGACTGGATCTCTGACCATCACAAACACCAGAATCACAGACTCTGGACTTTATAGTGTAACTGGAAGCAGAACAGATGCAGTGCTCAACACATTCAGTCTTACTGTCTATGGTGAGTGGAGGATTACTTACCCTGTGTTGACCCCATTTGATGCATCAGTATTTATTTATTGATGGATTTTGGCTGTGGACTTTAAGAAAAATAAGCATCTTAATAATTTTAAACCTGAAATAATATTACTGACTACATAATACATAAAAAGCTGAATAGAATTTTAAATGAAGGCTAATGAAAATATTCTGTGATATTATTATAAATATTCTATTATTTACATTAAAACTCCCATATTAATCTTATAATTACTGTACACAATATCACACAATAGATTTATGAAATCTATTTTTATGATGGAATTTCATATTTGAAGACCTGGTACAAGAGTTAAACTATAAATCAATACATAAAACTAATTTGGTTTTGACCCAATTACACATCAACACAAAATAATTTTAGAAAGTAGTTTTAATAAAATTATGTAATAAATTATGGAATTTTTATGTCAAATTCTTCAATTTAAAAGTAATTCAATGCTGATACTTTAATTCCATTTTAAATATGAATTTGTTTGAGAAAGGGGTTGTCAACATCATATGTGTGATGAATCTTACTGTGTCTGTCATAATGAACTTAAACTCAACACATCAAATACTGATGAATAAAATGGCTCTCTTACCCTTAAACTGATTTTTTTTTTTCTCTAATATCACCTTTCAGCTCATTTGCCTGTTCCTGTCATCAGCAGAGACTGTCATCATCATCATTCATCACAGCAGAATTGTTCATTGCTGTGTTCAGTGGTGAATGTGAGTGATGTGAGTCTCTCCTGGTACAAAGGAAACAGTTTATTGTCCAGCATCAGTGTGTCTGATCTCAGCATCAGTCTCTCTCTACCTCTGGAGGTGGAATATCAGGATAAAAACACCTACAGCTGTGTGATCAACAATCCCATCAGCAACCAGACCACACAACTCAACATCAGCAAACTCTGTCAGACACATGCAGGTGGGACAGTGATGATATAAGCATTTACTTACTGAGCTGGGCTGCGTTTCCCAAAAGCATCGTAAACTTAAGTGATCGTAGAACCATTGTCACCAATGGAGCTACGATCAACTTAAGCTTACAATGCTTTTAGGAAATGCAGCCCTGATCTCATAGTGCTGATTCTTCATGTAGCATTTGTTGTAGATCACACTGAGAGATTCATTCACACTAACAGCTCATTTTGTCTATTACAGAACACACCCTAACCAAATTGGGCATTGTGCTGATCTCTGCTGCTGCTGCAACTGGATTTCTGTTGATTGTTGCTGTAGTCATGATCTTCTGCACCTGCAGGAAACATAAAAAAGTAAACCAAGAAGGCAAGTATGACCTAATGCTTATACATCTGTAAAAAAAAAAAAAATAATAAAATAATAATAATAATAATAATAATAATAATAAAATAAAAAGTATAAATGTTATTAATATTAAAATAATATGAAAGAGTTCTAAGAAAATTAAACAATAATTCTCAGATCATTTTTATTCATTACTTTGTTATTTTAACAAGTCTGTCATTGTTGCAACAGATCAGACTTGTACAGAAGAGATCACTTACAAAGGAAAAGCACAGAAATCGGTAAAAGCATTTATTTTCGGTTCAAGGCTTTTTCTTGTGATCTGTGGAGAAAATATTTATGCAGAGTATAAGAAGGTTAAGACATTCCTTAAGTCAGTGTGTTGTGTCATTATCCCTGAACAGAAATGCTGGTGACACTCCACATAAATAAGTAGTGCAATCGTATTTCAGCTGTATTTAAAACACAGTAGATTTTCCAGGCAATGCAATGCATGGGCGAACAATGTTTTTCAGTGATGAGCACAAATAACTGACTGGAGTTTTATTTTCACACTTGTTTTGCACCTGCCTAGCCAGCTTTTAGCACGTTGCATCTGTTGGAAACTCAGAAGCGAAGACCAGGAGACTCTTGGGTATCTTCAGCAGAATTCTTTATTGAGAATGCGCTGCGTAGCTCTGCAGTCCTCAAAAGTCTGACTAAGGCAGTGATACATTGTAGTTTATATACATTTAGGGGGCAGTCCCCTAAAATGTAGACAAAGCACCTGGGTGATGATCCTAAACAAAGCATGCAAATGAAGTACTCAAGTGTAGCCAAGTGCCCCATTTACACCAGTCCTAATCCAATCATCATAACTACTCAAAGACTGGGCAGAGGCACCGAGAGCCATTACAAACAAAAGGTGAACATCTCAGTAATCTGGCTCATTTGACGTACAATAAAAGAACAGGAACTGGCAGGGACATCTTGCTACAAACTTTGCTTGAGAGAATCATTTGTCGGATAACCTCATATTTACCTTAAATGTTAAATACAATGTACTTTACCTTAGTTTTATTGTGATGCTATGTCAGAACATAGGATCATCATATTTTAAACAGATTCTTAAATTTGTAATCCTACACATTCTATGTGTGAATACTGCCTGTTGTTTAGTCATTGTTTATTTGAGGTCATTTCCTTTCTTTTGTTCCTCTCTTCATACTCTACCCTGCTTACTCTCTTTCAATGTCTTTAATTCCTATGTTGTATGAATTAGTAAATCTTCAAATTTTGTGGTATTATCTGTTCAATTGTGATGTTTTGTGGTATTATCTGTTTTTTTTTTTTTTTTTTTTTTCACATTGTTGCGGTGCATGCTGGGAACTGTAGTACTGCCACCAGCACTGCATGCATCACTGTTAGGTAATATATTGAGGTCCTTCCTGAAACTGCATACAATAATAGCAATACTAATAATAATTGGTATTTCTTTTAACATTAAGAGTAACATTAAGTTATTTGCTGAATGAATGATCAGTATGTTATAATTGTATCTTTTGCCATTCATCATCTTCATTTTGCCTTTAAATATCCAACATATAAGGAGTGTAAACATATCCCATAATGCAGTGTTTGACACTTATATGTCATACTATCAATAACAGAAAAATACTTTCACCACACAAAAAGTGGAGATACTGTTATAGGCAATTTTGTTAGATAAAATGTATTAATGTAATTATGTACTACAGAATTTGGACGAATATAAATGGTCAATAATTATCTTGCTAAATATATTAGTGATGTACATTAGTGAATGTGTGTTTGTGTTTTTTACAGAGAGATAAAGAGGATGAAGATGTGGTGTATGAAGGAATCGCTGGGAGATGCTGATCAGACTGTGATTCTGAAGGTTGAATACTGTGAAAATGTATGAAATTAGTGTGAAAATGTTTTTATTTAAATATAGATGTATGCTTATTTTATATGTCACAGGAATCACAAACAGATTTTTGAATATTAGTGAGGATCTTAAATAGATATTTATATAGATATTTATTACAACCAACTCTCACACAAAACTCTTGACTTCATTCAGTTCAAAGCAAAGCATGATTTGTTCAGAGGTTATGCACAATTTTAACCCTGAATCTTCAAAGTGTGATCATTCTTGGCTGGTCCCTGGAGCGTTTTTTCACACAGTTGTCATTCTTAAACTTTCAAAATCATTGTTGAATTCATGCTTTGGAACTGTGGCTGGCTGCCTCATGCACTGCCTGCATCACTGCTAGGCTATATATTGAACTATTCAGTGTTTTCAATAATAAAATGCTTATTTTAATAATTGATATTTCTTTTAACATTAACATAACATTAAATTTGCTGAATGAATAATATAATAATATCTTTTGCAAAATACATCATGTCTTTGGACATTTGTTCATTTCTTCATTTCCTTTCCTTACAAATGTGCAACTGAGAATGTTTTATTGATATATGTCACAATGTGTAGGTAACATAAAAATACTTGCTCACCACACAAAAACCAGAGACTTACTTTAATATTTTTTTTCGGGATGTGTTAATGAATTTTGTACTGTAGTAAACTTTCAGCTCAGAACTTAGAACATGAATATAAATCACTCAATATAGATCTTGCTAAATATATTATTGATGTACATCAGTGAATGTGTGTTTGTGTTTTGAACAGATTTCAAGAGGATCGGAAGATGTGATGTATGCAGGAATCGCTGGGAGATGCTGATCAGACTGTGATTCTTAATAATGAATACTGGGAAAATGTATAAAATTAGTGTGAAAAAATGTTTTTATCTGAATATACATGTATGATTATTTTACATGTCACAGGAATCACAAACAGATCTTTGGATATTAGTGAGGATCTTAAATATAACCAACTCTCACACAACTCTCGACTTCATTCAGTTCAAAGCAAAGCATGATTTTCTCACAAGTTATGTACAATTTTAATTGAAATTATGAAAGAGGAAGAGACCATTCACACAGAACATGTTTGTGCATCCACTGCACTGTTTTGAATTTCTATCCAGGGATTTGAAGCAGTTTTGTTTTGTTTATGTTTGTATTGTTGTCATATTTTAAAACAGATTCAGCAGGTTTGTCAGTGCTATAGTAATAGTGTATGAACAGTCCTGCACATCTCTGTTAATACAGGAGAATCTGCTAAAGCTCCACCTGCTGGATAAACATGTTATTTCACTAGTTGCTCTCACTTGCTATGACATTTTGTAGAATAAAATTCTTATATGCAAGATATATTTCATTACTTTATGCTTCTTTTTGTACAAAAATAAAGATGCTTTATATATTCCTTAAATTGTTCGGTGTCGTTTTCACCTTTAAAAGCTGTCAAGACTGCCAAGGGCCAAGCATGTAATAAACCAACGAAATAAGTATATAAATAGCTATATATATATTATAAATGATTAAATGGAATAATAAAATGACTAAATGATAATAAATGAATGAAGAATATTAAACAACATAAATATGTGGTTGTTTTCTTGAAAATGTAATTTAGTAATGTAGTAACAATCCTCAATGTGAAATAAAAATAAAATAATTAAAAAATACTTTTTATTGAACTATTTTTAATAGTATTATTTATTAAGCATTATAACCAATACTTTTTATTTTTATTTATTTATTACACTTGGTTACATTAAGTGTATGTAAACAAACATTAACTAAAAATGTAATTTAAAATGTTATTAATTATTTTTCAGTTTAGTTAGCCTGCAAATTGAAAAATCCAGTTGCAATTGCAAAATCCAGAAACGTCAACAATTCAATCCAGATTTTTTTTTGTTTTGTTTTGTTTGTTTGTTTGTTTGTTTTTTTCAGGCTTTTGTCCATGCTGAGACAGCATTTTTGTCCAATTAAAAACTTTCCCAAAACATACATTCGAAAAAACAGTTTTCATGTTGCAGCTTGGAGTGTGAAAATAATTATTCCTTATTCTTTACTTTTATATGAAGCTAATTTCTATGAAATTAAGTTATCAAAGTTAACAGAGTGTGTTAAAAATGTAAAAGTCTGGATGATCAATAATTTTCTCCTATTAAATTCAGATAAGACAGATATTTTACTTATTGGACCAAAAGAGAATACACAGAATCTCTTGGATTACAGTTTGCAATTAGACAGAAGTACAGTTACTTCCTCTACAGTCAAAAATCTGGGTGTTATATTAGACAGCAACTTGTCTTTTGAAAATCATATTTCTCATGTTAAAAACAGTATTCTTCCATCTTAGAAACATTGACAAGCTATGAAATATGTTTCCTGTTTCTGATGCAGAGAAGCTAGTTCACGCATTCATAACCTCTAGACTGGACTATTGTAATGCACTACTAGGTGGTTGTCCTGCATCTTCAATAAACAAGCTACAGATAGTCCAAAATGCAGCTGCTAGAATCTATACCAGGTCAAGAAAATATGATCATATTACTCCAATTTTACAGTCTCTGCACTGGCTACCTATTATTAAAAAATATTACTTCTTACCTAAGGCCCTTGATGGTTTAGCTCCTGCATACCTAGTCTTCTATCACACTACAATCCATCACGCTCCCTAAGGTCGCAAAACTCTGGACTTTTGGTAGTACCTAGGAGCAGTCTTCCTGAAACTAGGAATTATGCAAGCTTCAGTCTAGATCCAGAACACCTAAGAAGAGATGATGCCAACCCAGAAACAATATACAGCACTATGGAATTTTGCTTTTGATTGCAAAATGTAATTCATTACTGTTAATAGTGTTATTCTGTTTGATTACGTCATTATCAGATTTTTACTGTACATCTCAATGTATGTCAACTTGACATAGTCACCACTAGTAAGCTACTGCTAAATATATTGTAGAAACTTTAGCTTTATTTTCTGTAAAGCTGCTTTGCAACGATTTGTATTGTGAAAAGCGGTTTACAAATAAAATTGAATTGAACTGAACTGAATTGAACTTTGATGACTTCCACATCTGAGAACCCCAGAAATATAAAAAAGTCCATAAATAACTAACATTTGCTTGTTGCACTTTGAATATCAGTTTAATTCATAAAAACATTGAAAATAACTAATGCCTTACCCTAGACAGTAACACAGAATGCTGTATATGATGTCCCTGTGCTGTGGTCAGTCTGTAGTGTATAAAGTCCAGAGTCCTTGTGTCTCATTTTCTTGATGGTCTGATGATCCAGATGCAGTATATCTTTGAATCCTTGAACTGACTTGAATCCTGAACTGAACTGACTCACTTTGATATATTAGAGCAATGACTATATGTCCAGATATTAACTGTATATCATCAATTATTCGCATTTGAGTAAGTTTGGGGTTTAGAGTGACAGCATGCTTCACTGACACTGACTAAGCTGTGATCC
>NW_026128715.1:40599-83381 GCF_022985175.1 Labeo rohita
TACTCCATCCGATCAGTCATCATGATGTTACTAAAAAACACACACACACACACACACACACACACTGTGTTGTTTACCAGAACAGATAACACATCTTTTTAGTTTTGCTGCCTCACAAAGTACTTTATGATAACAACAGATATGCAACCAGGAAATCATGCAGCCAAATATACAGATTAACACTTGTGTCAACAATTTTATGAAAAAGAAGCATGCATAATTTTAGTCTTTATGTGGGTCCACAAATTAAGGCCTTAAAAATGTTTTACATCAGAGCGGAAAGTCTTAAATTCATGGCATTCATGCCATTAAATATCATATGCACTGCAAAAAATTTTTCCTCAGTATTTTTTTCTTGTTTTCCAACACAAATAACCAGATGTTCTTAAAGATACATTTTCTTCAAATGCAAATGAAGACATGTGTCACACCCCTGTGGACTGTTTTCTTTGGTTTTCCCCATGTATGCCCTTATTTGGTCTTTCCTGTTTGATCTGTTCATATGTTCAACAAAATCCCCTGAATACAAACTGCCAAATAATCAGAAATGAACATAAGTGAATGAAACACTGTGTTTGTTGCATTTTGGATGTTCACGTTTGGATTGTAAATAAACTGCACTTGGGTTCATCCACATCTCACCTTCAGTGGACTAATCGTTACACTCTGTTTGTCCTAAAAGAAATGGGCTAGTTGTAATTATTTTAATGCATCAAAAGATCAATGTGGACTTTACTTTTAAGGTGCATGATTGAGTTCACAAATGTCATGTTCATTTGTGGGAAAAGAGCAAGTGTTCAAACAAGATTTAACAGAAAATTTGTCAGAAGTGCTAATGACAATGTGTGATTTAAAGGATTTTGTACATTTTATTTCCAGTGGTAATTTGACATTCATTATGATTTCTTAGAAATGACTCCAGACTACAGATTTCTCTCTTTGGAATTTCTGTGATTGTCTCTGTGTTTCTTTTCAGAATCAACCGGAAAGGAGTGAATGAAGAAACACCTGTTATTAGTGAATGAGCAGCAGAAGTGTGTCTGTGATTGCAGATTGATTTCAACTGCTACCAAAGAAACCAGAAGTGGCTTCTGCTTGTTCTTAAAGGCTAAATAATTCCAAATAAACTCCACATGTAACGCATCAATTCTACATGGTAAAACTGTTTTGTGCTTCCTCTCTTTGCATGCATGAGCAAAACACTGAGCTCTCAGTTAAGCAATGGCGAGTCTGGCTCTTAAAGACTACAGTTAAAATATTGTGCCTAAAATACAAAGAGTAAGTGTGCTGTGTTCAAAGTGAGTGAAACCAAGTTAAATATCTGTGTTCAAACTTATACTAAGCATTTAATTCAAACACTGGCAAGTGAAATCCAATGATTTCTTCTTTTCAGCAGGGTTAGCCAAGTATATTTTGTGACGTGTGTACTCGCATTGTAGATGGTTGCTATGGTTCTTGAAAAGCTTTAGGTTTTAGAACACTGAAATTTGTAGATAAAACACTTGTATATGATTATATTAATGTTACACTACATAATGCTACACTACATACCTGTTACTATTTGAATCTCACAACTTTTTCATCATTTTTATCACAACTAATTTTATCATTGTCACAAATCACCTGTTTGTGGGTTTGTTTGGGCATATGTAAACACAGCAAGCGCACTTGGATCTAAGCTAATACCTCTTAAAATGAACCTGTGAATGTCTCTGTGTGGGCATGTCTTAAAAAATCAAAGCATGCCTTTTCATTTTATAATGATTTTCTTATAATGTTTTTGGAATACTTTACATTTAAAATTGTTTTCTTTGATTAACCACATCTTTGTTGTCATTAACTGATTAACCCAATGAAAAACATCAAGGATTGCTTTTTTGCACTGCCTGCAGATTACCGTAATAATAATAAGCGCATACACTATTTTCATTGCTACCAGTTCACTCAACTTTGCACTTTCACTATTTATTTGTGTATCTGTATATCTATATTATCTGAAAATAAAGTGGAACAATAAAAAAACCCAGAGGCTTAACTGTGTCTTGCATTGAAATGTTTCTATGGGGACAACTGGTTGCTGCACAAGCATACTTTACAAGGGAAAAGACTACTCACACTGTACATTTAAACTCTTCTTCTTTTTGTGTATCCAGCATTGGTCTCTCAGTAATCTGCTTTTAAAGCAGAAGTTATTACTCCACCCCCTGAGTAACCTCTACGTTTTAACCAATGCGGTTCAAACAATGGATCTGTAACAAAATAATGCTCCGGTTACTAACATAACCTTGGTTCCCTGAGATAAACATGGAATCCCATTTGGGGGAACTCTGTTTTCCTCTAAATACTGAAGCCTGATTTTTAAACGTTTGTGTAGCTGCCCATCCTATAGCATTTCAGCTCACCAAAATGGGTGGAGCCGACTGCCTATAGTCGGCACTGAATGCAATTTCAGTACTATTGGGGAATCTTTCGTTTGTTCTCGTTATCTAAATGAACCAAGGTTATGTTAGTAACCGGAGCATTCCCTTTCAAAACACAAAGTTGCCCATGTACTTGACGAGTGCTAAAGCTAGCAGCAGGGTGGTCTTGAGCGACAGGGGCTGTCGCTGAGCCCATAGGAGGAGGTGCCTCACCATTTTGTAAAGAGACCACAACCTGAGGCTGTCCTAGTGATTTATGAAAGCCACCACTGTCACGTCTGAACGGATGAACCTGAACCGGATGTCTGAACCTGATTTGGAGGCATCTGTCATAGCAACCTTTCTTCTGGAGGTCAGTCCCAATTGGACACCTGTCTGATACAAGTGAGGAGCCTTGAAAAAAAAGTGCCCTAGACACCAGGCATAGGGCAGGACATGGATTTTTACCCAGTACTGCAGGGGCTGCATGTGGAGCAGGCTCAACAGAATTACAGAAGATGGGGCTGCCATCAGACACAGGATCTTCTGAGGGCTAGGAAAGCCAGTTCTTTAATTGATGCCGCTACACTCTTAAAAATAAAGGTGCTTTATAAGATTATGTACAGCGATGCCATAGAAGAACCCATTTTTGGTTCCACAAAGAACCATCTCTTTTTACCCAAATCTGAAGGGCCCATTTTGCCACAAATGAAACAGTGTTAAATGCTGGGGGTCTTTCAGAATCATTTCCTCTAAAAAAAGCCCATGGCAGGAGGAAGCCACACTATTTTGTAAAGAGTGTAGCCACTGAATTCTCAGTGAGTGCCCCATTTGGGATTCATTACCCCAAGAAAAAAGCTCACCACTGCTCAGAGACAGAACAGCTCTTGGTAAAGTTGATTCTGAGCCCAAGAAGCCCTAGTCAGCTGTGGAGCATTGACCTGTGAGTACAGAGCTTGTGCTGAACCAGGTTAAAACTAACTAATTATCAAAGTATTTCATGATGAGGATTTCTGTCTGCCTCAGAGGAAAAGAACTGCAACCATGCATTTGGTAAAAATAATGGAGCCAGAGACAGTCCGAATGGAAGGACCATAAGTTGTTATGTCTCCCCTCGAATGTGAATCTTAAGAATGGTTTGTGATTGGGGGGCATCTGGATTTGAAACTTTTGAACTTGCATGAGGATCTGCTTCAAAGTCAGCATCCCTAAAAGCAGAATGATCTGGGCAGACTCGTCCATGGTGCAGAGGAGTTTGGCCTAGAAACCTGGAGGGCCACCATCGTATGGAGATGAATCGTATGGCTGAAATGCCATAGGTTTGTGCAGTAAAATTGAACACATCAGGCTTCAGTGTGGTTCCACACAAAGTGAGAGATCGTTTAAAAGGGAAGTATGGTTTCAGGAAACAGTTGTCACTACACCATTAATTTAACAATGCTTAACGCTGCGGTTAAGCAGCGATCTGTGTCATTGTACGGGAAAAGAAATGGAGAAGCAGATAAGACTAGTGGTGGTGCTGATTCTGTTCCTCCTCTGACTGCAGAGGAAGAGAAAGTTTTGGCCATCCTAGAGCCTGACGCATTGAAAGGGATGACCTTTACTGTTAGAGCTTTTGAAGTACAGTTCCACAACATTGCCAGCATCTCTAGAGTGATTGGCATTATTGATGGGAATCCAGGTGTCAAGCCCTGCAAGAAGGGTTATCCAGTCATTAATGTACAAGTATATAGTGTGTGATCACCTGGGGATCTTCACTGATGGCAAAATGGCCTGGAAGCACACATGACTCTTTTGTGATAGACAGTTTTCCAATTGTCCAGGTGATTTTTCATTTATTTGGGTGCACAAATTGTACAAATAGAGTATGAAGACAATTCTGAACAGAACACAGCCTTGCTGCTGCGAAATCACCTCAAACAAGACACAACTAACCACAGGTGGAGGGCACAATAAATGCAATTCTATGTTCTATAATCTTTAAAAATGTTATAGATCGACATAATATGATTTTTATTTGAAGCAGATAAATAAAGCAAACTTTTCAAAGCTTTCCTGGTCAGTTTCTGCTCTGGTTTTCACAAATGATCTTTCTCTCACACATTCACATGCAAATAAGCAGAAACATCTGCACCTTTTTGCCACATGTGTCTACTGAGAGCTTCAGTTTCGTGTGACACTGATTACCAATGTTTGTTCTAGCAGAAGTGCATTAAACTGCAGCATGGGAACACCAGGATTATTTTTCCAAAAATAGAATGGAGAAAGAATGTGGGCAGTTAACATAACTTTTCCTTTCAATCAGGAATGAGCTACACTTATAGTTAGGAATGAGGTGATAATATCATACTGCATATTCATACTGCAATAAAGTATTTATTTGTATAATGCTTTTTACCACACGTTGTTACAGAGCAGATTTACAAAGAACAGAGCTTTACACTGCATCTCTGGATCTGATGTCATGAACTACAATAGCAATAGCAGCCATGCCCACCAGAGCAGTGATGACCAATCGGATCACAGCTTCAGTAACACCACAACAGTGAATTTCTGAAAGAGAAAATTAGGACTTCAATTAGGTTTTTAAAGAAGGTTAATGTGTTTTGATTATTTATAATAATAATAATTATTATTATTATTATTATTATTATTTTATTATTATTATTATTTTTAATACTGGAATTTATACCAGGTACCAAACAAATGCTAATATCAACAGTGACGTACCTGAACATATTTAAGAGAGTTGACTTGTGTCCAGATGTTGAGTCTGGTTGCTGATGGGATTGGTGAGGACACAGCTGTAGGTGTTTTTATCATGATATTTCACCTCCAGATGTAAAGAGACACTGCTAATGAGATGAGACACGCTGATGCTGGACAATAAATGGTTTCCTTTGTACCAGGAGAGACTCACATGTCCTCACATTCACCACTGAACACAGCAATGAACAATATGATGATGATGAAGAACATTGTGAGTAGTCTCTAGTGATGACAGGAATGAGCAGACGAGCTGAAGAATAAACAGAAATAAGTTAAAAATTAGATTTCTCTGAAAAAAAATAAAAAAATAGGGAGAAAATCCAGAAAATTATGCTTCTAGAACAAGTGAGAAACATTAGAGAGAACAAGGAAATAAGAATAACAATAACAATACATATAGCTTATAAAATATATACATATTTAACCCTTTGTTTAGTTAACGGTCCCACATATTGGGATTATATTTTCTGAATGCCCGTGGGAGTCTTGATGGTCCCACAGTGGTGGTTTTTGAATCGCAATCACGTTCTTCCGGGTCTGAAGAGTGATGAACTCCAAAGATGTTCTGACTCGATGGTGACTGGGAGTTTCTTCCCGTGTGAAAATTGAAGAAGAACCAAGAGCTGAGAGGAACCCAGCTGAAGTCCTGTGATCTTTGGGAAATAATCACAATTGAGCAGTGTTTTCAAAGAGTTAACGTTTATTTTAGGTTTCAGAAATTTAAATACACATAATTACTAGTAAAACAATACATTTAGAGTTTGTAAAATACACACAGATGTCTATGGGGAAGTAGGCCCAATAACAATCCATTCAGGCTATAATTTCCACACGGGCAGTGTTTGATTTATATCAGATACACATAATGCAAGTAATCGTTTGATATAATTCACTCCAGTCCTTTCAAACCAAACTTCACCAGCTACTTACTTGCATGTATTTGCGGGAGAAACTGGTGAATTCCACGTGCTGTAAATCCGGTTGACAGGACTCTCTTAAAAACGGCAGTATCAACATCTAATTTACACCATCATTTAGATCATCAAAAACATGGCGGCGCCCATCTCATCTATCACAACACATGCATATAGATAGAATACATGCAGTAATATCCAGATCATTTATAAAGATCAAAAAAGGTTTGTCTGTGGCAAAATACACTCAGTCCATTTATTAGTGAATCGGAATATCAGATAGTTGAAAACATGGTAAGCTGTGTGAATATTTTGAAGCAAAAAAGGAAAAACAGAAATAAAAGCATACTCTGTCCTTTTGGGGTTTAGTGGCTTTGGGGTGTCAATCAGAGCGTCGCCATGGAAAGCCAGCTTTTTGGGTTTAAATACTATTTGGCAGAAATCCAGAAAAGTATGCTTCTAGAACAACCAAAACATCAGAAAAATAACAATACATATAGCTTATACAATATATACCAAATACTAACAGGTACATTAGGTATGTTTGTTTACCTGAGACCAACGTAGCTACAAAAATCTACTTTCAAACTATGATTTCCCAAATTATGCTTTTAAATCATAAATATTTTAATATTGTGATTTTGTATCAATAAACTAAAATGGACAAGTTAATTACAAGTAACACAAATTTTTTTGACTTGGTCCCCTGGCCCTCCTTTAATGTTTAGTTCATAAAGTCCAGAGTTTGTGGTTCTGGTGTTTCTGATGGTCAGAGATTCAGTCTGATTGTCCAGCTGCAGTCTGTCTCTGAAACTCCCATCAGTACCATTAAATAATGAGATCACATTGGCATCTAAGAGTGCAATGAGAACACCTTGATCTCCAAATTTCCACAGTATCTTATTTCTCTGTATTACGGTAACATCAGTGTTTAGTGTGATAGATTCTCCCTCCATCACAGATACTAACTTGATTTTGTTTGTCTTACCACCTGCAGAACAAAACAAAATTAATGATCTCTTGTCATTGACTCTCGTCAATTGTTGACGTTTCTGGATTTTGCAATTGCAATTGGATTTTTCAATTTATGGGCTAACTAAACTGAAAAATAATTAATAACATTTTTTTTTTTTTTTTTTAGTTAATGTTTGTTTACATACTGTACACTTAATGTAACCAAGACATGTAATAAATAAATAAAAAGTATTGGTTATAATACTTAATAAATAATACTATTAATAATACTTCAATTTCAAATTCAAGTATTTTGTAATTTTTTTATTTTTATTTCACACTGAGGATTGTTAATAAATGACTAAATTTTTACTGAACATTTTTAAGAAAGCAAACTTATGTTTTTTTAACAGCAGATGGCGCTCTAATATAGTTTTTAACTGCACTCTCAAACCCTCACGAAGAAGGGCACTGAAGAGCATCATGGAATTGATGTATATGCACCTCAGAATGCATTTAAGATGCAAGATTAATGTAAACACAGCACACATTTGAACACCCTTGTAATTCGCTTCAACCTTTACGAATTTAATGAATGATTATTTTACGGTCACTTGTGTGTAAGGAGGAAGGCTGTTTCTAAAGCATGCAGTGCCATCTGCTGGTAAAAATGTCTGCGCTTCTCTGGCTTTACTCAATCAACTCTTGGCTGATAGTAGATTTTTAATACAGTTTAGGGTACCAGACAAAACACTGGTTTTGGGTACCAAACAAGACTTGCTGTTAATGGGTTTTGGGTATTAGACAACTTTGCTGACTGTTAAAAGACGAAATTGATATTTTCTGACAGGATCTTGCATCCGGGGCTGGATCTGGATCTGATAAAAAGAAGCCTGTGATAGTGAAGGAGAGAATCTGTCATCCCAAACACTGATGTGATTTGATTTCATAGAATTGACTACATACTTGATCTCCACATCTGATCATTTTACTTTCTATGATTGTTTTAAAGACAACTTTCAAAACTCTTTAAAAACTCTTTCAAAGTAAATAGTGAAGTGTTCAAAACAGGGAATAGGGGGGGTAACTCTGAATAGGATCTCAGACTAACGGCGGCCTAGTCAGTGACGCTGACACTTCACACTAACAAGAAGCTTTTCTTCTAACCACAGGTGGAGAGATCTAGTTATAACCACACACATTTGCGATGCAGTTTGCGCATGTCTGTTGATATTTCCACAAGCTTCTAGTGATGATGACCTCAACAAATCTGAATTGAAATAAAAAAATCAAAAATCAGTGATCACAATATTTATAAAATAATTTAGGAAAACACTTTTTACAGATTATGGACATATTAAATGATTCGTATACACCTCCAAAAAAGTTTTCCACATATCAGTTTTTAAGGCCTTGTGACATTCAAGTTCACAATAAACACAACTATGTTCTATAATCTATGTTATTAATCAACATAATATCATTATATTATATAAAGCAGGTCTGAAAAAAAAAAAAAAAAAACCTTTCCAATGTGCTGGTCAGTTTCTGCTTTGGTTTTCACACTTCATCTCTTTCTTACACATTCACATGCAAACAAACAGAAGTCTGCACCTTTTGGCACCTGTGGCAACTGAGAGCTCCAGTTTCATTTGACACATTAACCAATGTTTTTTTTTTCTTCTCAGCTTTTGTTTTCACACTCACCATTTCTTTTCCTCTCCAGCCCACTAAACATTGGACGTCGGATAGACGTGCAGATCATGTCTATATTGGGTCCGTCGGTCAGGGTCACGTCACTACGACGTCCAATGTTTAGTGGGAGTGGTCAACATCTTCCTGGAACCGTTTAAAAGTGTGTTTTCAACAATAGTACCTGCAGCCAAGATGAGGTTCATGTTTGTCACCTTTACTGACAAATGTTAAGGCATTTTTTAAGATGTAAATGTGTTATTTGTCAACAAAATAAAGTTGTTAAATTGAATAAACAAAGTAGAGCTAAGTTGTGATGTCTGCGAAGATCAAGCATGAGTCTGAAGAATGTAAAGATTATACTAAAGCATGTTTATTTATAGTACAAAATGAGCCATGAAGTAATACAGATATATCTTGAATATAACTTTTTTAAGGATTTTGCACTAAAAACACCACAGTGAGAGAGCGCTGTTAGTGAAATAGCATGTTCGTCCAACAGGTGGAGCTCCATCAGGTTTATCTGTATCAACAGAGACACCCAGGACTGTTTGTACCCCATTATTACAGCACTACTAACAAAACGGCTGAAAATGAAAACAGTTCTGAAAAGCCAAGGAGCCATTGTCAAAGGATCAATTAATTAAGGTAATACAATTATTTTATATGTATATTTATATTTATTAGGGATGTCACAATACTCAATATAATATCGAACCGTTCACCGCGGTCAAGTGAGCCGCCAACTGCGAACACCCGGTCAAGTGAGCCGCCATCTGGGTACCGCTGCACGTCTATTAGTGGAATTACGGTACAGAGACACGAAGCGGCCAAAAAGCTGACGAACATCAATATTTCAAAGGTTAAAAATTAAATGTGCCTGGAAACAGGGGAAAAGTATTTACAAAACGTATTTATATTGTACATTATAGAAAATACACTTATATTACATTCAAATACATTATACTGTGAAGTTTTCTGAAAAAATAAAGTTTGTTCAAATACGTTCTAACACTTAATGTTTGCTCCTTTTTTCTACATGCATTATTAAAATTTCTTCAGAGTTACCATGAACATTTCAATAAATTATTTTTCTGAACAATCATGTCTCTATCTGTGTTCACGATGTTTTAGTGTAGAATTTGTACAGAAAATGAAAGGCAGTCTGTCACAATGCATTATATAACATATATATTGCTGCTTCTTGTCATTTCTGATGTGTCCTTTCATAATAATAATAACGATAAAAGGCAAAATGTTTTTTTATCATTGATAAAAAAAAAAGTCTTCAGAGTTAACAGGACATTTTCTATTCATACAAAGTCTGTGACATTGCACTGACTATTCTTTCACATTTATACATGCCTTATTTAAATTCCTTCAAATCGCACAGCAACATTTCTATTCATACTTCTTCACAATGCCCAACACTCTGTATGTATCAAGTTTCAAGAGATTTCACTCAAGATTTCTACTGAAAATTAATGGCAAAGTCTGCATTATTTAAATTCCTTCAAATGACATTGACAGAAAATTAATTGCACCGACCATTCTTTTACATTTATAACTGCATTTTTTTAAATTCCTTCAAATCTCACAGCAAGATTTCTATTCATACTTCTTCACAATGCCCAACACTCTGTCTGTATCAAGTTTCATGACATTTCAGTGAAGATTTGTACAGAAAATTAATGGCAAAGTCTGTGAATGGCAAAGTCTGTGACATTGCACTGACCACTCTTTTACATTTATACATGCCTTATTTAAATTCCTTCAAATCTCACAGCAAGATTTCTATTCATTCTTCTTCACAATGCCCAACACTCTGTCTGTATCAAGTTTCACGAGACTTCAGTGAAGATTTGTACAGAAAATTAATGGCAAATCTGACATTGCACTGACCACTCTTTCACATTTATACATGCATTATTTAAATTCCTTTCAAATCTCACAGCAACATTTCTATTCATTCTTCTTCACAATGCCCAACACTCTGTCTGTATCAAGTTTCATGACATTTCAGTGAAGATTTGTACAGAAAATTAATGGCAAAGTCTGTGAATGGCAAAGTCTGTGACATTGCACTGACTATTCTTTCACATTTATACATGCGTTATTTAAATTCCTTCAAATCTTCACAGCAAGATTTCTATTCATACTTCTTCAGAATGCCCAAGACTCTGTCTGTATCAAGTTTCACGAGATTTCACTGAAGATTTGTACAGAAAATTAATGGCAATTTGTCACAATGCATTATATAGCATATACAGGTGCTGGTCATATAATTAGAATATCTTCAAAAAGTAGATTTATTTCACCAATTCCATTCAAGAAGTGAAACTTGTATAATGCATACATTCATTCCACAGAGACTGATATATTTCAAGTGTTTATTTCTTGTAATTTTGATGATTATAACTAACAACTAATGAAAAGCCCAAATTCAGTATCTCAGAAAATTAGAATATTGTGAAAAGGTTCAGTATTGAAGAGATGTGGTACCACACTCTAATCAGCTAATTAACTCAAAACACCTGCAAAGGCCTTTAAATGGTCTCTCAGTCTAGTTCTGTAGGCTACATAATCATGGGGAAGACTGCTGATTTGACAGTTTCCAAAAGACGACCACTGACACCTTGCACAAGGAGGGCAAGACACAAAAGGTCATTGCAAAAGAGGCTGTTCACAGAGCTCTTTTGCACATTAATAGAGAGGCGAAGGGAAGGAAAAGATGTGGTAGAAAAAATGTACAAGCAATAGGGATAACCGCACCCTGGAGAGAATTGAAACAAAACCCATTCAAAAATATGGAGGAAATTCACAAAGAGTGGACTGCAGCTGGAGTCAGTGCTTCAAGAACCACTACACACAGACGTCTGCAAGACATGGGTTTCAGCTGTCGCATTCCTTGTGTCAAGACACTCTTGAACAACAGACAGCGTCAGAAGCGTCTCGCCTGGACTAAAGACAAAAAGGACTGGACTGCTGCTGAGTGGTCCAAAGTTATGTTCTCTGATGAAAGTAAATTTTGCATTTCCTTTGGAAATCAGGGTCCCAGAGTCTGGAGGAAGAGAGGAGAGGCACAGAATCCACGTTGCTTGAGGTCCAGTGTAAAGTTTCCACAGTCAGTGATGGTTTGGGGTGCCATGTCATCTGCTGGTGTTGCTCCACTGTGTTTTCTGCGGTCCAAGGTCAACGCAGCTGTATACCAGGACGTTTTTGAGCACTTCATGCTTCCTGCTGCTGACCAACTTTATGGAGATTCAGATTTCATTTTCCAACAGGACTTGGCACCTGCACACAGTGCCAAAGCTACCAGTACCTGGTTTAAGGACCATGGTATCCCTGTTCTTAATTGGCCAGCAAACTCGCCTGACCTTAACCCCATAGAAAATCTATGGTGTATTGTGAAGAGGAAGATGTGATATGCCAGACCCAACAATGCAGAAGAGCTGAAGGCCACTATCAGAGCAACCTGGACTCTCATAAAACCTGAGCAGTGCCACAGACTGATCGACTCCATGCCACGCCGCATTGCTGCAGTAATTCAGACAAAAGGAGCCCCAGCTAAGTATTGAGTGCTGTACATGCTCATACTTTTCATGTTCATACTTTTCAGCTGGCCAAGATTTCTAAAAATCCTTTCTTTGTATTGGTCTTAAGTAATATTCTAATTTTCTAAGATACTGAATTTGGGGTTTTCATTAGTTGTCAGTTATAATCATCAAAAGTAAAAGAAATAAACACTTGAAATATATCAGTCTGTGTGGAATGAATGTATACATTATACAAGTTTCACTTCTTGAATGGAATTGGTGAAATAAATCAACTTTTTGAAGATATTCTAATTATATGACCAGCACCTGTATATTGTTATATTCTCTGATATATCCTTCAAAGATGTTGATGCCGATAGCTTTGTGGGCAGCACTGTCTTGGGTTTGAATCCCCACTCGGGGCCTTTCCTGATCCCACCCCCATGTCACTTCTTGTCATTTCTGACGTGTCCTTTCATAATAATAATAATGATGATAAAAGGCAAAATGTCTTTCATTATTTATCAAAAAAAGTCTTTTGAGATAACAGGAAAATTGTTGAATTTGACAGAAAATGAAAAGAAAGTCTTGGTAACACTTTACAATATGTGTACAAAAATATGCATTAATTCTTGCTTAATTAATGCACAGATAATCACGAGTTAATGTATAATTCATGATGCACTAAAGCATTTATTAATGATTCCTTCATCAGCAACAATTGAACATTCTGTATGATTCATAGATTAAGTAATAATAAATGTGTCATAATGCATTAATTTCCTTTATCACTTATTTCATTAACTAATGATGTAAATTCATATGTTAATTACCACAGTGTTCAAAGCTATGTACTTCAACTTCCAGTTGTCTGCTTTAAATACTCATTAGTTAATGATTTGCAAATGTATCATTATGTTATGACTTTACTTGTTGAGGCACAGAATTAGTAAGTAATTGTTAAGTAATATGTCATTGTGGTTATGGATTTACAATTAGTTAGTTAGTCATGTGCCTCAACAAGTAAAGTCACAATATAATGATACATTTGCAAATCATTAACTAATGAGTATTTAAAGACAACTGGAAGTTGAAGTACATAGCTTTGAACACAGTGGTAATTAACATATGAATTTAGCATGTGTTTACTAATAACAATTTAATGATTACTTAATCTATGAATCATACAGAATGTTCAATTGTTGCTGATGTAGTAATCATTAATAGATGCTTTAGTGCATCATGAATTATACATTAACTCGTGATTATCTGTGCATTAATTAAGCATGAATTAATGCATATTTTTGTACACATATTGTAAAGTGTGGTAAATTTTTTTCTTAGAGACCAGGAGACGTTTTTGGATATCTTGAAGCAGAAGTTTCTCTTTATTCAGATACTCGCTGCTCTGCACTGCAGTCTTCAAAAAGTGGTCTTACTAAGGCAGTGATACATTGTAGTTTATATACATTTAGGGGGCAGTGCTTAGATCTGGAGACAAAGCACCTTGGGTGACAACCCCAAACAAAGCATGCAAATGATGTATTCAGGTATAGCAGCCTGCACCATTTACACCAGTCCTAATCCAATCATCATAACTACTCAAAGACTGGGCAGAGGTAACGAGAGCCATTACAAACAAAAGGTGAACATCTCAGTAATCTGGCTCATTTGACTTACAATAAGAGAACAGGAACTGGCAGGAACCTCTTGCTACAAACTTTGCTTGAGAGAATCGTTTGTCTGATGTCATCATATTTACCTTAAATGCTAAATACAATGTACTGCACCTTAGGTTTTCACGTGATGCTATGTCAGAACCTAGGATCAGCATATTTTAAACAGTTTCTTAAATTTGTAATCCTTCAAGTGTTACCAAGATTTTCTTTTCATTTTCTGTCAAATTCTAAAATTTTCCTGTTAACTCTAAAGACTTTTTTTGGATAAATAATAAAAGACATTTTGTCTTTTATCATTATTAGGGGCCAAGCACCGAAGGTGCAACGGCACCTATTGTATCCGTTGGAGTTATTATTCTTCCTCTTCCGCCGCAAGTCTATGGCAGCCCATAGAACCGCTTGCGGGAAAGTTGTATAATTTTGCACACTGATAGAGGACAGTCCAAACATTAACCATAGCAAGTTTGGAGTCTCTAACTCAAACTCTCTAGCGCCGCCACTTGTTCAAACTTTCAAAAGATTTATGCTAATAACGTTTGAACCGTAAGCCACACAACAAAAATTCTGTCTTCCTCTGATTCCTTGGCTTATGCCGAGTCGAATGGACACCAAAATTCAAAAATCGTAAGGTTTAGTTTTTTCGCTATTCTCAATTGTTCGTAAAACCTTCTTTTTCGAACTCGTCCTAGACTGTTCATATGATTTGCACCAAATTTGACTCGGATCATCCTCGGACCATGCTGTCAAAAAGTTATGAATTTTGCTTCGATACATGAAACCGTTTTCGTTTAGCGCATCAACAAATTTGCTGGAAAGATGCCAAGCTACATCTGAGGCTGTATCTCTGCAAAGCCTTGACATATTGACAGCAAATTTTATATGTGCTATTATCACCACACCCTGACCACGCCACATCAATTCAGAAGTAATACACCATTTATTAAACATTAATAATGACATTTTCAAAAATGCTAATAACTTGTGATTGCATTAGCCTAATGTAATAAAACTGGTCTCAAAATATTCCTTGGGTCATGCCGACAACATACATACCAATTGTACCATACTTGGCCGAACTTCCTTTCCGCCATTTTGATTAATGTACAAAACCTACTTGTTCGTACTCCTCCTAGACCGCTGATCGGATTTTCACCAAAATTGAGTCAGATCATCTTCGGACTGTCCTGACTCAAAGTTATGGATTTCGTGTTGATAGAGTAAACCGTTTTCGTACAGCGCCACTGCAGATTTTAGGCTTGATGCCAAAATGATTCTGAGGCTGTATCTCTGTAAAGCTTTGGCATAATGACACCAAAATTTGTGTGTCATTGTCACCTCACACAGAACACATCACATCAATTTGAAAACAGCACCACCTATTGGTCAAAAGTGATAAGCCATTAAATTATAATTATTGGTTGTATTTATGACTTTTCAGCCATTTCAACTGATATCATCCTAAAATGGCTTTAGTTACTCATTGTTACAGTCGGTCTGTTCCTCCTTGCCATGCTTAGCTCCTCATTCTGCCTCTGTTGTGCTTGGCCCCGCAATTGCTGCTTGCAGCTATATTTACTATTATTATTATTATTATGAAAGGACACGTCAGAAATGACAAGAAGTGACATGGGGGTGGGATCAGGAAAGGCCCCAAGTAGGGATTCGAACCCAAGACAGTGCTGCCCACAAAGCTATCGGCATCAACATCTTTGAAGGATATATAAGAGAATATAACAATATATGTGCTATATAATGCATTGTGACAAATTGCCATTAATTTTCTGTACAAATCTTCAGTGAAATCTCATGAAACTTGATACAGACAGAGTGTTGGGCATTCTGAAGAAGTATGAATAGAAATCTTGCTGTGAGATTTGAAGGAATTTAAATAATGCATGTATAAATGTGAAAGAGTGGTCAGTGCAATGTCAGACTTTGCCATTAATTTTCTGTACAAATCTTCACTGAAGTCTCGTGAAACTTGATACAGACAGAGTCTTGGGCATTGTGAAGAAGTATGAATAGAAATCTTGCTGTGAGATTTGAAGGAATTTAAAAAAATGAATTTATAAATGTAAAAGAGTGGTCAGTGCAATGTCACAGACTGCCATTCACAGACTTTGCCATTAATTTTCTGTAGAAATCTTGAGTGAAATCTCGTGAAACTTGATACAGACAGAGTGTTGGGCATTCTGAAGAAGTATGAATAGAAATCTTGCTGTGAGATTTGAAGGAATTTAAATAATGCATGTATAAATGTGAAAGAGTGGTCAGTGCAATGTCACAGACTTTGCCATTAATTTTCTGTACAAATCTTCACTGAAATCTCGTGAAACTTGATACAGACAGAGTGTTGGGCATTGTGAAGAAGTATGAATAGAAATCTTGCTGTGAGATTTGAAGGAATTTAAATAATGCATGTATAAATGTAAAAGAATAGTCAGTGCAATGTCACAGACTTTGTATGAATAGAAAATTTCCTGAAACTCTCTGAAGACTTTTTTTTGATAAATGATAAAAACATTTTTGCCTTTTATCGAATTTATTATTATTATGAAAGGACACATCAGAAATGACAAGAAAAGCAGCAATATATATGAAGTTATATAATGCAATGATGAAAAACATTTTGCCTTTCATTTTCTGTACAAAATCTACACTAAAACATCGTGAACACAGATAGAGACATGATTGTTCAGAAAAAAAATTTATTGAAATGTTCATGGTAACTCTGAAGAAATTTTAATAATGCATGTAACTCTGAAGAAAAATAATAATGCAACAACAAACATTAAGTGTTAGAATGTATTTGAACAAACTTTATTTTTTCAGAAAACTTCACAGTATAATGTATTCAAATGTAATATAAGTGTATCTTCTATAATGTACAATATAAATACGTTTTGTAAATACTTTTTCCCTGTTTTCGGGCACATTTAATTTTTAACCGCTGAAATATAGATGTTCGTCAGCTTTTTGGCCGCTTCGTGTCTCCGTACCGTAATTCTGCTAATAGACGTGCAGCAAATCCAGATGGCGGTTGACGTTCGCAGGTGGCGGCTCACTTGACCGCGGTAACCGTTCGGTACGACATCCACGGTTCAACACGCGCTTGTGAATTGCGGTTTTTCGGTTTTGCATTAAAAAAAACTTACTTGTTTTATTTCTCTCAGAATTTGCTGTATGTGTGCCCGCGATTTCACGTGCTGAAATGAGGAATAGCTTTGTCGCTTATATTTGAAAAAGCAACACACACAGAGCATCTTCCATTCTGATGACATGAAATGATAAGCCTTTCTAAACTTCTTGTCCAACAAAAGTTATAAAAACAAAAGTTATAAAAAAAAACATTATAACTTGTTTTTAATTCACAACATCATGGATTCTCATCACAGAATGGGGCAGACAATAAATTCTATACTCATATTCCATTTATGTCCATTAGCAATGGCGTATAAAAATACCCGAGATGGTTTGAAGAACACAGATAAACCATATATTATTGCAGACGAGTGTTTATTGTCCTTACATTTGGTCATTCAAAACGTTTAACGTTATATCTTGTTTTTAATCAGTTACAGCAATTGCAATGCTTTTATCCATATTAGAGAAGCTTGAACTTAATCAGTGCTACTTCTTTGACGCATGTGTTTTTTTGCACGAGGGCGCCCTCTGGCGTCCAGTATGAATGACATAGATATATGAAACCATTCTATTTTGCGTAAAAATCGAAAAAATACCTCTCTCAAAAGAAAAATTATGCAGACATATACTAAACCACGCTTTTTCTATTGTGCAGAGGTTTACGGCAGTATTTTGTTAATTTGTTCCAAAAAAAAAAAAAAAAAAAAAAAAAAAACTCACACTGAAGTGGCTGAAGTGGCAAGATATCAGAACCGAACCGAACCGAACGAAAAACGTGGTTTAAAACCGTGGCACGTATTGCACCGTGGACTAACTGTATTGTTGCATCCCTAATATTTACTATGTCTTCATGTTCCAGTTTCGGTTAACAACTGCAGTGTGATAAAGTGTAAAAGTGGATAGAAAACCGTCTTGTAATTGCTGGCAAAATTACTGATGAAAATAATAGCAATGCAGGGCTCTCAAGTTTCACGCATTCACCGTGACACACACGCATTTCAACCAGTTCACACGCTCTCACGCCACACCTTGTATTTCTCACTCTGAGAAAAGGATAACTTTCCCCGCTCTATTTGTCCCACTCTGGTCTATGCATCCCTGCTTCTGCTGAATCGTTTTTATCCCCTGTGGGGATAAAAACATCCCGCGAACCCGCTCCTAAGTTCCGATCTAAATCAAATGATTCTTGATAGACGCTCTGAAGTCCCGTTCTGAATCAAATGATTTGTGACCCGACTGGGGCGCTTCGAAATCATTTTGCGACGCAGTTTTTTACTGATTCGGAGTTTCAAAAAGCTCAGTTGATAGTGTGTTCTTTGTTCGCTTTCTCTATATAATTTATTCGTTGTTTAAAATGAAATCATTATAATTAATAGGGCTGACTTACAATGTTTTTATTAAATTATGATCACGTTAGACAGTTTCCCTCGTATTAAAAACATATCATGACATGACACTCATTATCTGGTACTTGCCTAAAAAGACGGGTATATAATATGCGTTGTCAACAGATTACACTAACATTAGGTTACTTAGTTAGGCTATAGCTTTATTGGAGTTGGTTCAATCTCCGCCTATGTAGATAGAGAGAAAAAGTTTAAGGCAATTCCCCCTCTGCTTTTTTTACAAATCGCACCCTGGGTAAATCTGATAAAAGACAAATTTATAAAATAAATTGTTTTATATATTTCAAAAATTCAAACGTATCAGCATTGTTGGGAGGGTTATTTTGGAAATGTAATAGGTTACAGAAGTTACTCTATTTAAAATATAATAAGTAGTGTAATTATTTTAAGTGTTTTAAAAGTAATGTAACTGATTACATTTGATTACTCCTGTTCTGTGTCCTAAACTCCTGAAACATTGGTGTCTCATATTTTAGAGTCTAGACCCGTCAATGCAATTTGGGAAATCAAATCTGTATGTGTGTGAATCGTTGACATTTTCCTAAGTAACTGTAATTTAACTGTACATTGTTTCTCACTAACTGTAACATATTTTATTTTGTTATTAAATTACATAATTCCATTACTAGTTAGTGTAGTTAAGTCTGAGCCCCTACCACTGTCAGGCATCAAAATGTGCAAAAAACACTTGCAATACAAAATGTTATTGGTATGTTTAAATGTATAGGCCTACTCTCTCTCACACACACACACAGCTTGACATAGGCTACATGCTCAGGGCAAGTTCTGCAATCCTATTCTATGTGTACATTATGTACATTGAGCACTGCAGTTAAGTTGGCTTGTTTGGGGCTATCTTTCTTTTTATTTTTTAATACTTTTGCATTTTTGAAATATATAAAACATTTTATTTTATTTGTATGGATTTGACTTTTATCAGATTTACCAGTTGTTATAATTTCTATTTTGTGCTGGTTAATTTTGAACAATAGATAAAATTCTTCTAGCAAACACTTGAGAGAATTGTGTGGGGCCGAGGGGCCATTGCTGCAAATAGGCTCCTCCCCTAATAGTAATCTCACTCCAAACTTTTTCCAAAACTTGAGAGCCCTGTAGCAATACTTCCCAGCCAGACTCCATGAGCACAAAGATGAAAAGAAGATGAAAAGGTGAAAGATGAAAGATGGAAAGAAACATTATCAGCAGTTCACGAAACAGAACAGATCAACAGAGCAATATTAATCAGGTATTGAAAATGTTGAATATTTCATTACAAGGTGAATAAAGCTGTCGGTTTTGAGTGTAAATTAAGCTCCTACCTTCACAGACTGTATATGTAACGAGGTTAAAATGGTTTTGTTTCACTAGATTTTTCTGTTCGCAAGCATTTAATGCTAAAATTGTTTAAACCGGTGTTTGTTAAAATACATTAAAAAGGGTCTGTAAGGAGGTGATGGTTACCCCGTATGGCTTAATATAAGGTAAATTATGTTGCTTACTGAAATATGCAGCAGAAAACCCATGAAAACGTTATTTTAAAAATCCACATCGTCTTATATATATTTTGGACTATGGGGGTGCCATTATTTAAAGGACATGAAATGGCTGCACTTAGCCACCGTCACTATCAGTTGCTATTTTTACCGCAACACAACTCGGAAAATAAAATACTGATACAATGGCACATTGTGCGCCTTTTTCTTGTAATTTTAAGTCGAAGGGCAACAAGAGAAATGATGTTAGTCTTCTCTTCATTTAGATTGATGTTTTGAACTCATATCACTGTTAAAAAAAAAAAAAAAAACATAAGCTGGTTTAAGCTGGTCCTTAGCTAGTCATGAGCTGGTTTAAGTTGGTCGTCCATTATGAAAATTAACCATGGCTTTACTATAAACAAAACCAAAAAGCAATGGTTACTATAGTTAAACCATGGTAACTACAAATTAATCATGGTTTTGCTACACTAACCATAGTTTTAACCATGCTATTGTAAGGATCCATCCACTGGCCCAAACGAGGAGTCCAGTTGTCTGGTTGAAGGTTTAATGCATGTTCGGTCTTTTCACAGCGCTTCTGCAAAGTCCACTCAGTTTATCAAGGTTTACTTTCAATTTTAATCTAGCTCCATGTTTAATCTGACTCCAATTTCATACGATCGTAAATTTAGGCGGGTTCTCTAATTTAAACTAATCACAAATACAGATTTTGTCTTAATTTGGATATTTGATTATTCTGGATCAGACTACACTTTAATCTACTAGAAATAATGATTTCAGAAGAGATCCGATTGAATCAAATATAACATTTTATTTGTCAGGTAAAAATGTATCATGCCAATTACATAGTTTAACAATGAGAATCCAATTTAGAATTAAATTCAGTTCCAATTAAAATAAATACATAACATCAATTACACAAAGACAAATCTAAGAGTGAGAGATGCATACCTGACCGCATAGAGATACACAGCAGCATGTGAGAGATTTAGAGGCAAAACTCCAGAGACTCTCACACACAGTGTGGGGTTCTTCTAAATACAGAATCCCCAAGTAATGTTTTGTCACTTCGCTTATATACCCAGACCAATCAGTTGTAAAAACATAAAAGACCTTTTGGTTTGTCAGGAGATCTCGTGACCCAGGGTCACACCTGACTGGAGATTCTCACCCGACCCCAAGGGGAAAAACACCCCCCCTCAGCAGCAAAACACAATTCTACAAAAGTGTTCAGTCTTCCTCATAATATAAGAGACTTCTGTGAAATTGAGACCATTTTACCAATCACACTAAGACCTTTAGAATGATACCAAACATGAAAGGGAAAACTTCAACATATTCACAAAATGTAACACATGTAGTATATGGACATTCTTAGTGACTTTCAGTGGAACCTTTTGGGGGAAAAGTGTGCGATGCAGGGAGGGGAGAGGAGAGGGAGGAAGGAGGTTGTAAATGAGCAATAGGGGTGGTGTAGTTTGCCCTCTTTGAAGATCTCTTCTCCAGATTAGTTTTATTGTTTTGTTGCATGGCATCTGTTTTTGTCGGGGTTCCTGG
Organism: Labeo rohita; assembly: GCF_022985175.1. Classification (NCBI taxonomy): domain Eukaryota; kingdom Metazoa; phylum Chordata; class Actinopteri; order Cypriniformes; family Cyprinidae; genus Labeo; species Labeo rohita. The sequence continues at coordinate 62,146 of NW_026128715.1, forward strand.
ACTTTGAATTCATGAGGAAATAATTTCACATCTTACACTATTTGTAGTAAAACGGTGGTTAAACAAATGGTAATAAATATACCAAAAAATATTGATACACACAGAGCTGGTTTAAGATGGTAATGTGCTGGTCCTGAGCAGGAGCTAGTTGCTTAGGACCATCTTAGGACCAGCACATGACCAGGACCAGCTTAAACCAGCAGCCATGCTGCAAAACATACCAACCTAACCAACATATGTTGGTTTTGTCAACAGACAGTCTTGCTAAAAAGTGTTTCATGTAGCAAGTCAGTCGTCTGATGCAGCTGATGGTGGTGGTTTAGTGGTTTCCAACCATGTTCCTGAAGCCACTAACACTGCATAATTTGCTTGTTGGGGCTGATTTGGTTGGTCTGGACTGGGGAGCATAAGAACACTGAATAAACCAAATAATGATTTTAACAACTGGTCACTATGAAAACCTATCAGACCAAATATCTGTAGAAACTTAAATGTAAAATTGTTGCTAGCAGGATTAGCATGTTGCTAATCATGTTTCTAGCATTATTAGCAAGTGACTAGCAAGTTACTAGCACGATTATAGGTGCTTGGCTTGGATAGATAGATAGATAGATAGATAGATAGATAGATAGATAGATAGATACTGACATTTCTTATGATATCAGTTCCTCGTCTTTAAGTTTTTCCTGCCTACAAACAACCCATGACAGTCTTGACAACTTTTAAAGGTCAAAACGAGGCAGAACAATTTAAGGAATATATAAAGCATCTTTATTTTTGTACAGAAGGAAGCACAAAGTAATGAAAAATAAAATATGTAGATAATGTATATAATTTTTAAAGAATTTAATTCTAAAAAATGTCATAGTGGGAGCTGTCAGTGAAATAACATACATAGCAGGTGGAGCACGAACATATTCTGTGTGAATGGTCTCTTCCCCTTTCATAATTTCAATTAAAATTGTGCATAACTTGAACAAATCATGCTTTGCTTTAAACTGAATGAAGTCAAGAGTTTTATGTGAGAGTTGGTTGTAATAAATATCTATTTAAGATCCTCACTAATATTTTAAGATCTGCGTGTGATTCCTGTGACATGTAAAATAATCATACATTTATATTCAGATAAAAACATTTTCACACTAATTTCATACATTTTCACAGTATTCAACCTTCAGAATCACAGTCTCATCAGCATCTTCCAGCGATTCCTGCATACAGCACATCTTCCTCCTCTTGATCTCTCTGTACAAAACACAAACACACATTCACTGATGTACATCACTAATATATTTAACAAGATCATTATTGACCATTTATATTCATCCAAATTCTGTAGTACATGATTAAATTAATACATTTTATCTAATAAAATTTCCTATAATAGTATCTCCGCTTTTTGTGGGGTAAAAGTATTTTTATGTTGTTGATATTATAACATATACGTGTCAAACACTGCATTATGGGATACGTTTACACTCCTTATCCTCAGTTGCACTTTTGGATATTCAAAGGAAATGAAGATGATGAATGGCAAAAGATAAAATTATAATGTACCGATCATTCATTCAGCAAATAACTTAATGTTACTCTTAATGTTAAAAGAAATATCAATTATTATCAGTGTTACTATTATTGTATACAGTTTCAGGAAGGATCTCAATATATAGCCTAACAGTGATGCCTGTGTGCTGGAGGCAGTGCTACAGTTCCCAGCATGCACCACAGCAATGTAGGTGAAACTGTTTAAAAAATTGAACAGATAATACCACAAAATATCACAATTGAACAGATACTACCACAAAATTTGAAGATTCACTAATTCATAGGAATTAAAGACATTGAAAGAGAGTAAGCAGGGTAGAGTATGAAGAGAGGAACAAAAGAAAAGAAAAGGACCTGAATTAAACTATGACTAAACGACAGGCAGTATTCACACATAGGATGCAACGTGCCAAAAGCTGCCTAGGCAGGTGCAAAACTGCAGTCGGTTATTTGCATATACATATATATATATATATGTGTGTGTGTTTCATTTTCCTTTTTTTTTTTTTAGGTGTGATTTCTTTTGAGTGCGTGTATGTTTATGTATCTTTTTTATTGCTAAATAATTACAGTAAAGTTCTATTTTGGTAACTGGACTGGACACGGTGTTTTTTGATTTGGTGTCTAATAAATTATCTGTGGTGTGTATAGCCAGAAGAGTCAGGGTTTCAGTGAATTAAGTTTGAACATTTAGATTTGTGTTTAAGGTTTTGGGAAAATCAGTGATGGTTTCAAAAAATGTGTTTTAGCATTTCAGAAAAACTGTAAATACAGCTAAAATACGACTGCATTTGCGTGGAGTGTCACCAGCATTTCTGTTCAGGGATAATGACACAACACACTGACTTACAGTTCCCCTTCAGGAACTCGAGCTGTGTCCGAAAACGCTAGGGGAACACCTTCGACGGAACCATGCTCTGCACACATGTGTAATCTGGCCAATTGAAGGGCGATACGTCACGGGCGGATGATGTCACCGACCAGGAAACATAAAAGTACGTGCGACGGGGCCAGCGTCAGCTTCTGTCTTTCAGCGGAGCACTCTATGTTTGTCTGTTCACCCTGCTTTTTAGCTTTTTTTTGAGGGTGATGTCTGGCAAGGGAAAAGAAAAAGCTAAACAAAAAGAGTGGTCAAAGTGGATCACATTACAGGCTGTGTGTTCCTCCCTGCAAACGCTACATCAATAGTGGGGACACACACAGCATGTGCGTGGTCTGCTTGGGAGAGGAGCATGCTCAGTCAGCCCTCGAGGGGGCTGACTGCCCGCATTGTGAGCTCCTTCCTTTGCGGACGCTCCACTACCGGAAGGCTCTCTTTGAGGAGGGAGCCTTCACCAGCTTTCCCCAGGGTGCTGGTCCCGCTTCCGCTGAGGTTCGCAATTGTATTTGCTGGAGGGAATGGAGACGGGTGACCCCCTGTCTCCTTCCCCCTATTGCTCTGCTCCTGGGAGTTCTGGAGAGAGTCCGCCGGGACGGGGTCAGTGTACTGTTAGTAGCCCCATACTGGCCGGGCCGAGTATGGTTCTCGGACCTGATTTCTCTCCTCGACGGTTCTCCATGGGAGATTCCCGTCAGGAGGGATCTCCTCTCACAGGCGGGGGGGTATCATCCTTCACCCCTGCCCTGAGCTGTGGAAGCTATGGGTGTGGCCTCTGAGGGGGCACAGCTCGTAGCTTCCGGTCTCTCAACCGAGGTTGTTGAGACCATCTTCCAGTCCAGAGCTACCTCTACGAGGAAACTGTATGCCCTGAAGTAGCAGCTTTTCACTTCATGGTGTGGAGAACACCAGCAAGACCCAGTTAACTGCCCAGTTGGTACAGTGCTGGAGTTCTTGCAGGCCCGTTTCTCCACAGGGTTATCCCACTCCACCCTGAAGGTCTACGTGGCGGCAATCTCGGCCTACCACGCCCCTCTTGGTGGCCTGTCAGTGGGTAAAGACCCCCTGGCACTCCACGGTGTGCTGAGGCTGAGGCCTCTGGTACCACCTCATGTCCCTACGTGGGACCTGGCTGTGGTGCTTGAGGCCCTCTGTAGGCCGCCATTCGAGCCTATAGAGGTACACTGAAAAAAAGTGTTTCATTGGATCAAAGTAAAAATTTTGCGTCAACTTGTTACATCTAATTACTTTACTTTTTATCAACGTTAAATTTTTACTTTGAAAAGAATTAACTATCCATTACTTAGCCAAAGCAAAAAGTATCTTTGAATCAAGTAAAGTTTTTAAGTTTAATAAAATCTTAAATTATACTTTGTCGTAATGTTTTCTCTTTGTATTAACTTAATTATTTTACTTTACATCCAACCAAATACAACTCAAAATATAAATGTAATACAAATAAATTTATTTACTTTCAGAATCTGTAATTTTATCATCAAAGATGAATGACTTCAAGCATCAAACTTCTGACAATTTATTTTCTCATAATACAATTTTTTGTACAATGTGTACAGTATCCTCATACCAATAAACAATATAAACATCATAAACTTGACAATTTTTATCATAATCTCTACCATGTGTATAGTATTGTTATAAAAACATACTGTATAACAGTTTTTAGTATCCATATACATAGACACACTGGATAAAATGTAGATTCACCATAAGAATCAGTTATCGTTTCAACGAGAAACATGCAATCTTTCCATGAACAGTCACTTAGAAAACTGGTTTAAAATGGGCAGTGTAAAACCAAACACTTTTAATAAAATACCTACCAAATTAGCCAATGGTAAAAATAAAAAAATAAATTACAAAAAATTATTTTCACCTTCATGGAATAGTTTACCCCAAAATGAAACTTATCTCAATTATCTCAAACTTATCAAAATTGTCATAAAATGTCTCTGAACCAAATTTAATTAAAGTTAAATACTTGAATAGCTTAAGGATGAGTAAACAAAGAAAGAATTTTCATTTTTGGGTAAACTATTTAACAAACCCTAGATAACACAACTTATAGATAAAACAAATCAGGTTTAGTAAACAGTAGTACGGTTAACTTTGTATAAAAGGCTTTATACAGTCCAACATCTTCAAAGAAATTTACCATCAGCAGAACACTGTAGCTGGGTCAAAGGAAACAAATGTACTCCTGCAGCTTTGAAGAGAGGTTCTGCACCCTTCGGCTCATCTGCTTACTCTCTATGTCCATGATTATTTTTTGAAAGGCCTCAAAGGTATATTTGAGTCCTTCAGGATATTTTAAGTTCAGTGCATAAATGTGTCCAAACATTATGGCACAGGCACAAGCACATGCAACAGAGAGCAACTCATTTAGTACTTCCACACCGTCAGTGACAATGGAAATGCCCAGTGCACAACTAAGAGCATCACTTTCGCGGATTACAAAAAATGCCATGGTGGTCTTTTCAAATTCTCTCTCCGCTTCCTCCCTCTGGTCAGCCTAAAAACATACAAGAACAGAGAATAATTGAGGGACTTTGGAAGAAAAAAAATTATTATTATAATTTGTTATTATGGAGGTCAATGTAGAGCCCAAACATGTGTCGCAATTTACATTAAAATATCTTCATTTGTGTTCAATGTAAAAATTAAATTTGTACGGTTTATTACAAGAGTAGAGTGAGTGATGACAAAATTTTCATTTTCGGATGAAGACGTACTTTTACACTCTCTTTGGCTTTGAAAATGCTTTTAAAAACTTAAACACGTGTACAATCAAACACTCACATGTTGACCATTGTAGACAATTACAGAAATATTTGTTAAGTGCAGTACCACAATGGCCAATCAGTGGCAATTATCAATCTACTCAACAGTGTTGAAAATGCATTTTTGGGTGAACCAACCCCTTTTAAAGGAGTAGTTCACAGTCATGATTTACACGCCATCTTGTCATTTCAAACCTGTGTGAATTACCGTCCTCTGCAGAATTTTGAACAGTGTTGGTAACAGAACAGCACAGCCCCCATTCACTATTATTGTATGGACACAAAACCAATGCAAGTGAATGGGGGGCTCTTAACAACATTCTTCAAAATATATTCTTTTGTGTTCTGTGGAAGAAAGTCACACAGGCTGATGTGTAAATGATAAAACAATTACTTCAACTGCTTTAAAGCGATATGTCACTACCAAATCAAAATTTCCCTACGTTTTACTCACCCTCAAGGCTTGAGAAGACCTTTGCTAAAACCACAGAGCCGTGTCGAGCAGTTTTTTTGATCGACAGATGCACTATTTGAAGCTTCAAAAGTCAACAATTCACTCCCGTTCTACCTCTTGGAAGTAAAATGATATGTAGGATTATAACTTTGCCTGTATTGTTCTTCAAGAATATAACCATATTCAGATAGGATGCCTTGACGGCGAGTAAAACATGGGGAAATGTTGATTTGGTAGTGAAATATAACTTTATGGCAAACATGGTTGGAGAAAATTTCAGTAGTTTGCATTGTCTACATTACCTGGTATTCTTTGATCAGACAGCTTGCATCTTCACCAAGGTACATGATCTATTCTGATGCATATGTCCAGACTCTACAAAATGTTCAAGGTGTATTGTTTTTATTAGACCAAAACACTACTAAATTGATTGTCACAAGCAATTTTTTTTTCGCATGCAACCAATACCTGATCCATAACTTGAACGTTTTTTCATGGAGGACTCCACCTTTGCTCCTAATAACCTGGAGAAGCTAAGAGCTCTGTCTGTCCAAAGAGGCCATAATTCTCGATTTTAAATGTAGGGTAGTGATGCGCAAAAATTCGGCATTAATCTGTAAGAAAGAGAAACATAGACTTCAGGAAAAAAATGATTTCACTTTGAGAACTAGTTTTAAAAATACATATATACACAAAGCATTAAACAACAAAAGGTATAATTAAGGCACCCAAGACATTTTCAAAAACACTACATACTACAATCCCATGGTAAAAACTATGAAAACTCAGGATTAGTCACTTACATTTTAACATTTTTAGATAAAGCAATAATTAAAAGGTGCAAATTACTTACGTTTTTCATGTGACTGGTTTATTCAAAACCTGTCATAATTGTTGTTCAGCTGTACCCCATCCTACAAAAGACAAAGAGAAATAACAAACTGGCTCACATAAAAGTAAACAGACGACTTCTTTACTGGGTAAGCTGGTCGACGCGATACGTTAAAATAAGTGTTTAGGCACATCACTAAAGACGTGTTTGGTTAAACTAACGTAATGTGTTAACATTAATCATAAATGAGAGACTATACATGTAAGGACAGCGAATACCTTGCGAACGCGAGCTTCATAATAAATCAATAAAAATCATCATAATAATAAAGCTTAATAACAACGTTAAGTCCATACAAAGCGTCTGAAGCGTGCATGTACATTATACATGACGGCGCCATCCATAAAGTACATGCACGCTGATGTATCGCACTCCAGCATACCCGAAACAGTATTTATACTACATTTCAATATCAATCCATCTCACCTCAAGCAGTTTACTTGTATTATTATTATTTTATTTCCACTCGGTTTAAAATGGTGATGAGGGAAACTTGTAAACCTTCTAGCAGAGTTAGAGCCGTCAAACTAGTAATACTAACTGTATGTAAAACAACAGTACAACATAATATTTTAGATTTCGGTTCGGTTTCTAACGTTTAAAACTGCTTTGTTGCTAGCTTTAACCTCCCTCAAGCGGGTTGGGGACCTGCAGGCCCTTTCGGTGGCCCCTTCTCACCTAGAGTTCGCTCCTGGTATGACCAAAGCCTTTCTTTACCCTAGAGCGGGGTATGTCCCTAAGGTCCCTACCACTACACCACAGCCGGTTGTGCTCCAGGCTTTCTGTCCTCCTCCTTTTCGGGAGCCTGACCAGCAGAAGCTTAATTGTATGTGTCCAGTATGTGCGCTAGACGCTTATGTCCACAGAGCTGCCCTGTGGCGTAAGTCGGACCAACTGTTTGTGTGTTACAGTCCCTAAGAAGGGTCGTCCAGCTACTAAACAGACCCTGAGTAGATGGATTGTGGATGCCATTTCTTCAGTTTACGAGTCCTCTGACCTCCCCTCGCCGCTGGTGGTCAAGGCTCACTCTACCCATGCCATGGCTGCCTCCAGAGCACTGATGTTGGGTGTTCCAATACAGGACATCTGTAATGCTGCAGTATGGTCCACGCCCCTCACCTTTGTTAGGTTTCTACAACCTAGATGTCCGAGCCACTCCTGGCTCTTCTGTCCTTTTGCCCTAGCTTCTTCACTAGGCAGTGACTTGGAAGTCTGGTGGCATGGGCATCTCGCTGCGTCTCGATCCATCCTTCCGGCGTCCCTGCCGAGCGCTCGCTTCATTCTCCGAAGCTGACGCCGGCCCTGTTGCACGTGCTTTTATGCTTCCTGGTCGGTGACATCATCCGCCCGTGACGTATCGCTCTTCGATTGGCCAGATTACACATGTGTTCAGAGCATGGTTCCGCCAAAGGCGTTCCCCTAGCATTTTCGGACGCAGCATCTTGTTCCCTCGGGGAACCAGGGTTACATACGTAACCTGGGATGTTTTTCACATTTGCTAAAACACTAAACCCCATTCTCTACAGAAAAGTGTGAATACCAGTGTGGGGAAAAAAATAAATAAATAAATAAATAAATAAATAAATAAATAAATATAAGAAGAGTTCAGATACAAAAGCCTCTAAATCCATCTGCTCTTCTTTAAAATGAACATTTCTTTCTGGCTACATTGTATAGGTTTATATGTAAGTGCTGGTACTTTATTTGGTATTATTTTTTTGGTATTATTCTGGTATTTTAGTGAGTTTAAAGTAAAAGTATTTGATGGACATATAATATGTGTCAGGAGCATCCACTCAGTATCATTATCTCATTTTTGACCGAGATGGCTTTTAGCTGGTTTTGCATCTGAACTCTTCATATATACAGGTGCTGGTCATATAATTACATTATCTTCAAAAAGTTGATTTATTTCACTAATTCCATTCAAGAAGTGAAAATTGTATAATGTATACATTCATTCCACACAGACTGATATATTTCAAGTGTTTATTTCTTTTAATTTTGATGATTATAACTGTCAACTAATGAAAACCCCAAATTCAGTATCTCAGAAAAGTATTGAAGACACCTGGTGCCACACTCTAATCAGCTAATTAACTCAAAACACCTGCAAAGACCTTTAAACAGTCTCTCAGTCTAGTTCTATAAGCTACACAATCATGGGGAAGACTGCTGATTTGAAAGTTGTCCAAAAGACGACCATTGACATCTTGCACAAGGAGGGAAAGACACAAAATGTCATTGCAAAAGAGGCTGGCTGTTCACAGAGCTCTGTGTCCAAGCACATTAATAGAGAGGCGAAGAGAAGGAAAAGATGTGGAAAAAAGTGTACAAGCAATAGGGATAACCGCACCCTGGAGAGAATTGTGAAACAAAACCCGTTCAAAAATGTGGTGGAGATTCACAAAGAGTGGACTGCAGCTGGAGTCAGTGCTTCAAGAACCACTACGCACAGACGTATGCAAGACATGGGTTTCAGCTGTCGCATTCCTTGTGTCAAGACACTCTTGAACAACAGACAGCATCAGAAGCGTCTCGCCTGGGCTAAAGACAAAAAGGACTGGACTGCTGCTGAGTGGTCCACAGTTATGTTCTCTGATGAAAGTAAATTTTGCATTTCCTTTGGAAATCAGGGTCCCAGAGCAAAGTAATATTCTTAAGTAATATTCTAATTTTCTGAGATACTGAATTTGGGGTTTTCATTAGTTGTCAGTTATAATCATCAAAATTAAAAGAAATAAACACTTGAAATATATCAGTCTGTGTGGAATGAATGTATACATTATACAAGTTTCACTTCTTGAATGGAATTAGTGAAATAAATCAACTTTTTGAAGATATTCTAGTTATATGACCAGCACCTGTATGTATATATATATATATATATATATATATACAGTATATATAGATGATATTACTGTACAGTATATAGTAATCACACCTAAGAAAGAAATCATACCTAAGTTTGGTGAATATACCACGTAAAAAGGAAAAATACACACATTTATGTATGTGTGTATACAGTTGCAATCAAAATTATTCAACCCCCCAGAGACTGTAGTACTTTACAAATACAAGCTTTTCTGAAGATCCAGGACTTTATAAAAATTGCATCTACAACAGTTTAATGGCATATTAAAAGTTATAATATCAATATAGAATGTAATGTTTTTGAGTTATAGGATTTTTTAATATCATAGCTGTGTCATAATTATTCAACCCCTGTTCAACATTGCTGTTTTAAGTCACTTATTTTTTATGGTAGGGAACAAAATTGTCTTAAAACGCAATTAAGCCTTTATAAACTTTATTAAAAAACAGAATTAGCTTGGGGTGTGACACATACATACGGTTAGCCCATGCATGAGCTGAAGTCGCTAATATGACACAGTCAACAGAGCTCTCACAAAAAACTATAGAGAAGAAATTATTATATTAGAAATTATATTATTATGATTATATTATTTTATTAGAAAGTCTAAGGGTACATTAAGATTTCCAAGACATTAAAAGTTCCTTAAGACGCAGCTGGCAGCCTTATTCCTTAGTTTGAAGTGTGTTGTACCAGAAAAACTTTGAGGGAGTTGAACAAAAAAAGCGTAATATCATAAAATGTTTGATCAGAGCAACTGAGAAAAACCTGCAATGTACAGCCAAAGACTTGCAATATGACCCGACGAAACGAGGAAAAACATTTCAAAGCAGTGTATGAAAGAACACTAGACAAGTATGGCCTTCATGTTGGGGCATCTTGCCGAATACCACTCTTGACCAAAAAGAACAAAAAGGCCGACCTGAACATGCTAAAATTCATTTGGATAGACCTGTGGAATTGTGGAATGGAATAAAAGAATGTTTTATGGAGTGATGTGACCAAACTAGAACTATTTGGACCTGTGGATCAGCAGTATGTCTGGAGCAAAAAAAAGACAAAACTTATAAGCAGAAGAACACCATCTCCATCGTCAAACATGGAGGTGGATCAGTCCTGTTATCTGGTTGTTTTACTGTAGCAGGAAGTGGAAAACATGACCGTATGAAGGACATCCTGGATTCTTTGAAGTATCAGGCCATTTTGGCAAGAATTGTGATGCTTTTGGTGCAATGACTGAAGCTGATGATCAATGGACTTTCCTGCAGGACAATCATCCCAAAGTATACATCAAAATCTACTTATGCTTGGTTCAGGAATCAGTCATAGAATGTTCTTGAGTGGCCTGTTCAGTCTCCAGATTTAATTCTCATTGAAAATATTTGGTTGAATTTGATTAAAGCAGTGGCAATGTGAAAACCAAAGATTATCAGTGATCTGAAAGCTTTTTCAGGCAAGAAATGGGCCAAGATTGCAGTAGAGAGGTGACAGAAGCTTCCAAGCACTTTCAAGCAGCTATTATTGGTGGTTTTAAAGAATAAAAGATTCTGCACCAAATTTTACTTTTGGGGGTTGAATAATTTTGAAGATAAACGTTTAGAGCCAATTTGATTTTTTTTTTTTCTTACATTACTTACTTACTTACGTTCTCAGAATTATTCAAATGTGTAATGACAAACTTTCTCCAATAGTGTACTGACGCCTTTGTTGAATTCTTTTCACAAAATTTTGTTCTCTGGATCATAATGTCTTGCAGGTCAAGGGGGTTGAATAATTTTGATTGCAACTGTATATTTGTAGACATAGATAGATAAATCTTACCTTCTTTTGTAGAATGTTGTTTCGGAGTAAGTGATCTCTTCTGTACATGTCTGATCTGTTGCAACAATGACAGACATGATAAAATAACAAAACAATGAATAAAAATGATTTGACAATTATTGTTTAATTTTCTCTAGAACACTCTTTCATGTTATTCTCATGTTAATAGCATTTATTTATTTATTATTTTACAAATAAGCATTAGGTCATACTTGCTTTCTTGGTTTACTTTGTTATGTTTCCTGCAGGTGCAGAAGATTATGACTGCAGCAACAATCAACAGAAATCCAGCAGCAGCAGCAGAGATCAGCACAATGTTCAGGCCATGTTCTGTAACAGACAAAATGAGATGTTTATCTGAATGAATCTGTCAGTTTGATCCACAACAAACAATACATGAAATATCAGCACTATGAGATCAGCTCAGTAATAAATGCTTATATCACCACAGTCCACCTGCACAAGTCTGACAGAATTCACTGATGTTCAGATGTGTGGTCTGGTTGCTGATGGGATTGTTGATCACACAGCTGTAGGTGTTTTTATCCTGACATCCCACCTCCAGAGGTAGAGAGAGACTGATGTTGAGATCAGACACACTGATGCTGGACAATAAACTGTTTCCTTTGTACCAGGAGAGACTCACATCACTCACATTCACCACTGAACACAACAATAAACAATTCTGCTGTGATGATGATGAAGCACAGTCTCTGCTGATGATAGGAACAGGCAAATGAGCTGAAAAAAGATATATTAGAGAATAGACATATTACATTTTATTTAATTGATTAAATTTACATTATCACATAGTTTTAATAAAACTAAAATTAAAAGAAACTTGTATGTTAAAGTGTGATTGGGTCAAAACCAAATTAGTTTTATGTATGATTTATAGTTTTAATCTTGTCCCAAATCTTCAAATATGAAAATAGTTTTTAAAAATCTATTGTGAGAAAATGATTTCTGTGCTATGTAACTGTATTTTAATATTTAATTTATATTTTAGATATAATTTTATTTTTTAAAAAGAAGTTTTAATTTATTGTACACATAAAATTTAATTAATTTAATTAATTAATTATAAGATTAATATTGAAGTTTTAAATATCACTGAATATTTTCATTATGCTTAATTCCCGAACAAGCTGTAATTGTCAGATTAAACACATGGTAATCACATGAAAAACCTATCCAGCTTTTTATGTATTATGTAGTCATCAATATTATTTAAGGTTTAAAATTATTAGGATTTTTCTTAAAGTCCACAGCCAAAGTCGATTATTGAAGAAACACTGACAGATTCACTGGGGTAAGCAAGGTAAGTCATCTTCTACTCACCATAGACAGTAAGACTGAATCTGTTGAGCGGCGTCTGTGCTCTGATGCTGGTGACTTGATAAAGTCCAGAGTCTGTGGTTCTGGTGTTCGTGATGGTCAGAGATCCAGTCTGATCCAGCTCCAGTCTGTCTCTGAATCTCCCATCAGCATTATTATTATAAAACGTGGTCTCATTGTTCTTTCTGTTGATTTTAGCTATGAGAGTGCTGTTGTGTCCAAATTTCCACAGTATCTGATAATCTTTCTGTTTATCAGTATCACCGGTGTTTAGAGTGACCGAATCTCCCTCCATCACTGACACTGACTTCACTTCATCACCAAACACACCTGATGAACAAATATTTACTCTTTGAAACTATTTAAAAAACTTTCAATCCAAAACAACGATTGATTCTGCACTCAATGTACAATTCCATCATATAATTGAACAATGTGCAATAAATAAACAAACCATTTGATGTGATTGTAAGTGAAAAGTTTTACATTTTTAACAAACATGTTTTTAATAAAACATGAAAATAAATGTTGGAAATAGTAAATATCAGAATTATGTTGATAAAAATGCTTACCAGCCAGACTCCATGAGCACAAACAGATGAAAATAAAAGTCTCAACATTTTCCATTTTCTTCATATAACACCAGACATGAATTCTGAAATGGTGACATTTAAAACAAAACACAACAGAAATGCTATAAGTTTTTGAAAGCTTAAAGCAACAGAGGAGCTGAAGAGCAGTGTGCTGTTGGTCTGTCGTGGTTTTGTTTAAAGCACTACAGTAAGTGTGAATAAACTGCTCCAGAAACACCTCCCACACAGTCTGTATGTCTTCTCGCTTGGTTTTGACATACAATAAACCTTAGTAATTAAGTTTAAAAACAGTACTGGCTCATGTTCCTATTTCTCAGCATTTTAACATGTTGTTTCTGCACATTTCATATTAAATCATTGATATAGCAGCGATTGTTAACATCAACAAAGAGCTGCACTGTGGCCTCGCAGCAAGAAGGTCCCTGTTTTGGGTCTCAGCTGAGGAGGCTTTTCTGTGTGGTGTTTGCATGTTCTCATGGATGTTCTACTTACAAAAAAAAAAAAAAAAAAAAAAAAAAAAACAATCACATTTTATATTATTGAAAGAAAATGAAGCTCTAAGCCAGTTCTGGTCATGAACACCCTCAGCACTGCTCATTTTGTTCAAGCACGTCTGCAGCACGTGTCTTTTCGTGACTACTAAATTAATTTTTTGCAAACAACTGATGTTATTTTATTTTAAAGAAGTAGCATGCAAGTGAGTCAAGTCATATGATTGTATTCACACCAGGGGTGGACTGGTAAAGGTGGCAGTGTGTCAAAGGCAATTGTAAACAGGATGTTAACAGAGGCCAGAGACAGGACAAAAATAAAGACATGTGCAAAGTGGAGACGAGACAGGTCAATGGAGAAAATATTTTACAGGCAGAGCAATCACTCTTTACAATGCTCAAAATATTCAAATAAATTCCTAAATATTGAACTGGTGGTGGGGGTTTATTTGATATTATCACAGAAGGGAACTGGCTGTCTTCAGAAAGGTTTTGACAGCATTTTCTATTATATTATAAGTGCAGTGCTTGTTTGTTTACAGTGGTATCCAAGGAAATGCTATATTAGTCTCTGTAATAATGACAGCCACCTGCTATCAGAGAGTGAATTTGCAATTAGTATAATTTAACAAATCTAAAGACATTCTGTTTGTACGGAAAAGGATCATGTACATTCAAATGTAATTTAATGCACACAGAACAAAACCTAGAAATAGATTTCAGAATATAAACTGCTTAATCAGACTTTTTCAGTCAGATTTAATGTTACTAAATTTGTTTGTGTGCCTGCTTTTGTGAATTTAACTTGATTCATGTCCAAAAGATATTGGTTTTAAAGCAGTGGGTAATTCACTCAGGGATTTGCTTAAAGTCTACTTTGCGATTCTGTTGACAAATGTTTATAGTGCATTATATTCATCGTGTTTATGGCTAGCACAGCAGAAATAGACAGTGAAACCTTTATAAGTAATTCACATGCAATGTATCTGGATGCCATGAAAACCTCATGCGCTTGCTGCTGCTCTATGTAATCATAGTAAACCGCTCAAATAGTACACAGTGTGTGAATTTGTACATTTACTACAGAAATGTTTAAAAGTATTTAACAGTTTGACTGACCAAATCGACTGGTTTGTCCCCCAAGCACACGTCAAGCTATGCCTATGTAGCCTGTATGTATATGACCCAAATTAGAATTTTCACCAGATATTGTCATCTGAACATGTCTGCCACTTTTGTTTTGACCAACTGAGGAAAACAGCATTACAATAAATCACGCTAGGAATGGTGATTAAATGTAACATCACTTAGCTCATATCTCATCAAATCATGCAGCATCCTCACCAGGGTTGCCAGGTTTTCACAACAAAACCCACCCAGTTGCTACTCAAAACTAGCCCAAAACTGTTTTGAGGGGAGGGTCCCCCATTATCGCCCTCTGGGAGATAAAATAAACTTTTTGGTGACCAAATTGAGCACCATCAATCTGCAGTGATGTGTTCCTGGTAATAGAAAAAAAATTCTTATTAGCGTATCAGCGGCTGTAACACGTAAGTTTTCGATATGGTAGGTATTTTGGGAAATGAGAGGGTGGATAAGTTAGCTAAACAAGCAATTAAAAAAGATAATGTTAAAGTAAATATAAAAATGTCAAAGGCTGAAGGGAAAAGTATAGTTTGGAAAGAAGCTGTGAGAGAATGGTAACAGCATAGGGAAATCAAAGGCAGACATTTGTATGGTATTGAAAATAAAGTTGGTACTGAGAGGAACTGGGGAGGGACTAGAAGAGAGGAAATAGTGATGACAAGATTAAGAATTGGACACATTAATCTGAATAGTACATTATACATTATAGGGAAGCATCCTACTGGTTTTTGTGAGGTTTGTCAGACACTAGAAACCATAGAACATGTACTTCTAAATTGCAGAAGAACTAAATTGAAGAACAAAGGAGAAAAAATGATGGAAGAATTAAGAAAAGATGGGTTGGTATGGGCAGAGATAAAAGATGTACTGAAAAGTAGGGTGAAAAATATTTGTAATTTCTTAGTTAATACTGGTTTGATGTGTAGAATATAATCTGTGTAGAAAATAATCTGGAAATAGAGCGGAGAAACATTGGAGGAGAATCAACCAGAAGGTGGCAGTAGTGCAACGCTTACAGATGGAAGCACCCATTAAATTCCAAAGAAGAAGAAGAAGAAGAAGAAGAAGAAGGAGCAGAGAACTGTATCAAAAGTATCTAAGCATCAACGCAGTTTGTTGTAATCTGTGTAACATTCAAAGTACAGTTGGAGGGGGAAGAGATTTGGCTAGAAACCGAAGGGATAAAAATGGTCATAACCCGTATCAGAATAGGACATACAGGACTCAAAAAGACACTTCATATAATAGGTAAACATACAAATGGATT
Organism: Labeo rohita; assembly: GCF_022985175.1. Classification (NCBI taxonomy): domain Eukaryota; kingdom Metazoa; phylum Chordata; class Actinopteri; order Cypriniformes; family Cyprinidae; genus Labeo; species Labeo rohita. The sequence goes on from NW_026128715.1 coordinate 78,243, forward strand.
GTGGTTACACTGTAATCAACTTGAATCTGTACAGCATGTGATAATAGAATGTCATGCATATGAAAATGAAAGGAAATTATTAAAAGACACATGTATAAAATATAAATTAAACTTTCAATTGGAAAATATACTTGGAGCAGCACTTAAGAAAATATATGCACAGTTAATTCCATTCCTGAAAGAGACAGGTCTGTATAAAGTTTGTTTTGTTGTTGTTGTTGTTTGTTTGTTTGTTTGTTTTTTCGTTTTTCTGCCAAACTCGTGTTCCACACTCCAGTCCAGCAGGTGGCGGTAAAACACCTATCAGTTGGTTTGCTGGCCACCATAAACGCTTCAGAAGAAGAAGAAGCAGTTTGTTGTAAAAGCCTCAATGCTTCAAAAGCCTCGTTCGGCACATCCCTAACAAATTCAAATTTCTTATATTTGCTGGTATGTGGCTTTTAACTCTCAAGACATCTATGAACTTGGCAGAGAACTTGCACCTTGTCCTTAACATTATATAGCGGGACAACTTATCCCTTACTTCTCAGCGTGAGAAATGCAAGGTGTGGCATAAGGTGAGCGAGTAAATGTGTGCTAATCACGAGTGCCATTACAAAGGGTGTTTTCACACTTGGGTCCTCTTTAAAAGAACTGAACCCAGACCCCTAAAGTTATTTAAAGTTTATCTCTAACTCTAATAATAAATGAAAGCAATACCCACTGAAGTGTGTTTAGTTTGCAGTGTTTATCTGTAGTAGAGCAGCGAGCTGCTTCACTTGTGTGTCTCCTAGTTCAAGTTTACTCAGATTCAGCTGTCTCAGGAGTAATGGGTTTTTACCCACAATTCCAGTCACATACTGTAGCTTTGCACAGCTATGCAAACGTTAACAAATCAGGCTTCAGTATTCAGAGGAAAACAGGGTTTCCTCCAAGAGTGATACATGCAACATTATCTCAGGGAACCAAGGTTATGTTAGTAACAGGAGAATTACTTTGTCGCAGATCCATCATTTGAACAATGTTAAAATGTAAAGCTGCCCTAATGATGTTACTCAGGGGGTGGAGCAATAACTTATGCTTTAGATCAAATTTCCGTTGTGTACAAGACACAGTTATGCCTCTGGGTTTTTCATTGTTCTGCTTTATTTACAGATAATATAGAAACGTATATGTTAGTGTGTGTACAAATCTAAGACCTTGTTCACCTATAGATGCAATTGCTCCAATGACCAAAACAACAAACAAAACCCCACTGAATCACAGAAAAACCAACTGAAGTATTAAAAGAAACTACCTAACTAAAACAGGAGAAACAAGATCAACGCTCAATCTGGCCCCAGATTCATTTAAAACTTATCTTTGGATCACATATTTAAGCATTAATATTTAATATAGCATAAAACATGCAACCTTACAGAAGGTCATGTAATCTTGAAACTGTGATCAAAGTTGAATGAGAACATTAATTTGTGTTAATTACATAAAACACCAACACACACACACACACACAGACGTTATGTAACAGGTATGTAATGTAACATTAATGCAACTATATATTTGTGTTTTATCGACACATTTCACTGTTACTCTGAAATGAAAGAAGTTTTTCAAGAAAAACAGCAACCCTCTACAATGTGAGTACTTGGATATGCGACTAAATTTACCAAATAATATCTATTATTAGCCACTGGCTAACCCTGCTGAAAAAAACTAAGCTAAACTAAGCTATAACAATTTTTTTTTACATTTATTTATTTTACATTGTACATTTTGCTAAAACAAGCCAAAGTTGGTTGGTCAGCTGTTCTACCAGCCTTACCAGTTAAAGAAGTGGTCAAAACCCGGCTATGACCAGACATGTTTTTTTTTTTTTTTTTTAACTGCCTCTCACTTGCCCTTCTTCCTTCTTTATCGTTAATAAAACTCTTGTGCACAAATTACATGAGTTTTGATTCTGATTCTGCCTTGTAAATTAGTGTCCCATTACGATTCCGATTCGAGCTACATGCTCTAATGCAGGGTTGCCAAACTCAGTTCCTGGAGGGCCACAAAACTGCAGAGTTTTGTTCCAACCCTGCTCCAACACACATACTATGCAGTTTTCAATTAATTTGGTCGTGAAGCACAGTGGTGACTTGTAGCTGAAGTCGGTGATGGTGTCCAACTTGGTGGACACAACATGGTTAGTCAAAATTTAGTCATATGAAAGCATTACTTGAAAAATATCGTGAGAGGCATAAAAAACCCGGAAGAGCGATAGACAGCAGACAGCTCTGTAATTTGGTCTCTCTTGGTCTGCGCAGCACCATTTCAGATCCATTTTTATGCTTTATTTGACCATTCAGGTTACTATTAAATTAAAACACAACAATGCTTATTAACAATAACTGCTTAACTGCTACAGACAGAAAGAAGGCATCGTTCAACATCGTAGCTTGAAACAGAGCTAGACAGTAATAAAAAATAAATAAATTAAACTTATTTACTCAGTTTATATAATTTTAGGACTTTAGGAATTTTATGAAGAGTTCAGATGCAAAACCAGCTAAAAGCCATCTCGGTCAAAAATGAAATAATGATACTGAGTGAATGCTCTCGACACATATTATACATCCATCAAATACTTTTACTTCAATATACAGTAGTCAACATTTGAAGTGGATCAAAAAAGTTAATCAAAGTTGTCCTAAGACAAGAGCAGGTATTGTTTTTGTTTTAGGACAGCTTTGATGAAAGTTTTCAACCTGGTATCACGCCAAGACGTGACATAATCACGTTGGTCCACTTTGGAAAACGTGTAGCTGTCACGGTTTAATCTCCTCAGACGTGAAACTTACACGTTTTGTGTTAACATGTTTCGTGGAGAAATACCCGGATGTTGACACGCAATAGCCGTAAAAATCTTAAAAGCCACGACTTATTTTGTTTCTTATTAGACCGATAGAATGGAATATTGCTGTACTGACGATCAGGGAGCATACAAGTCCACGTTAAGAAAGGAGACAAACGTGCCCTACACTTTTTTTATTAAAAAAAAAAAGTGATCCACGCCGAAAAAAATCGTGTAAGTGTCACGTTTTAATGAAGTACAACCTTACTGTCATATGAGTCAAACATGCAACCAGAGGCTGGATTTCGTTTCTTTTCTTGCTTTCCCAGCTGCTTGACACCTCGCTAAAAACAATGTATTAAATCGATGTTAAATCATGTTAACCACAACCTTTTAATTACGCAACCTAGTTCCGTTGCTTAGCAACTATAGGAAACAATTACAATAAGTTCAGTACCACCTTAGTGCTTACAGATTAGGAGACATTAGTATGTGTTTACTGCATTTGTACTGTTATACTTTTAATTCAGAGAAGAAAAATGTTGCTGTGTTGGGTAAAATACATTAGTAGTGCAAACTCTCTCCAAACGTGAGAACTACACGATTTAAAATACCCGGATGTAAGTGATTACGTGACGTCACCACAGTTTGCTAAAGTTTAATTTAAAGAACGGGGGGAAACACGGAATAACTATTTCACAGAATTAATACCCTCAAATTTGAAACTTGCATGTTTTTCCAGCTGTGGAAGTTCAGGGAAAATACCCGTTAATGCCCGTTAACGATGACATTAAACACTGCCCCTTGCGGCCACGACTTCCTCTTCTTCGAACCTCGTCAAGCAGGTAAGACGTGTTGACATTAATCTGTACAACAATGTAATTATATATTTTAGTTAAATCATAACATGTTTACTAGCATCGTGAGGTTGTCTATGCTGTTTGGCGTGTCCTTGTATGATGTTGCATTAATATTGATACATTCATACATTAATAATAATAATAAAAAACAATATAATAAAATGTATATAGTGCCGAGTAGCCAGGCTGGTATTCGCATTGCTTAGCTTGGTAAGTGCTATTGACATTGAGCAGTTCTATGCTCCTGCCAAATTCCAGCTTTGTTTTGAAATTAAAGTACAAATAAGAAAAGGGTACTTGTAACAGAGTTACGTATCCAGAGTCAGACAGTATTGGAAAGCTATAAACTTTTTATGTTGACCTTACTGTATATCAGTAACCTTAGGTTAAGAGCAACGTTGGTTATTAGGATTCACCAAGAATACATGGCCTATTCAATGAGAATATGAAAATTGGTGAATACAAGCCTAATACATGATTAATAATGCTTAATGCAGGCCTTATTAGGCTCTAATACAGACACATATTAGTTATGTGTTAATTGCTAACATTTATTCTCTAAACTAACTATGCTGTAAGGGCACTGCCATACTTAATTTAACCAGTAGTTGATTGTCTAGTGTTCTCATTCCATATTTTTACCCTCATCCTGCAGCCCCCTGGGACATCATGCCCTGATGTTAGCCTGATGTTAGTGTCATATTTTTAACCAGCCAAAGACCAGAAAAATTAGGAAACTTTTATATCATTTTATTGTATTATTAATGTGAAACCCATGTTTCTAATGTTTCTTTCCAAAAAGATATGCCAGGACCAGGATCAACAATAAAGAAATGTGTGTCTTGTTCTGTGTCACTCAATGTGGCATGCAAGAACTGCAAGAACTGCAAATCAGCGCAGCCCCACAAGCTGCGGTTAAAAAAAAAATTGGAAAAATTTGATTGTAAATCAAAAACATGGGCCCAGGCCCAGAAAAAAAATAAAACGTCATCGCACCTAATGGATGAAGCTTCTTTGTTGGTATGTTATAGACTGCATTTACTTTTACCTTTTGGCTTGCATGCATAAGTAATGAAACACCTGTATTTTTAGTTTTAGGTTTACACTGATTTGACTGTAGCTTATTATAATTAAGTTAAGATCTTCTAAATGAATAATCACTGTGAAAACTTCTACTTGCTGATCGCAAAATTCTAAATTCTTCAGCGAAATGGCTCTTTAGCAAATGTTACAGTGTAGAGCCTGAATACGTATGCAAGCAGCAATATGTCATAATGATAGTATACAAAAAACTTGCTTTTACTGACTCTGAAATGTCGTAGAGCATAAATGTTCGGAAATAATGCATATTTTGCTTTACTCTTGTTGGAAGCTGGAAAGGTTTCAGGCCCTTGGCTCCAGGGCGGTGTTATTTATATCCCGCCCTGGAATCAAAACATGGACCAATGAGGTGCTTCTTCCCAGGTG
>NW_026128715.1:83881-101989 GCF_022985175.1 Labeo rohita
TGGAGCTGAAGGATCTCTCATTGCTAAAGGTGATACAGAAGACAATCATACATCATACTACGATGGTGACGATGGGAGATTCAGAGGCAGACTGGAGCTGGACAGTAAGACTGGATCTCTGACCATCACAGACCTCGAAACTAAGCATACTGGAGAATTTCGACTAAAGATCATCAGTGACAGAAGGATCTTATTCAAAAGATTCACTGTTTCTGTCTCTGGTGAGTCACTTTATTTTTTCAGCACAACTCTAAAACTCTGAGTCTACTAATAATTGACATATTCAGTCATATACATATGACTGTTTCTCTTTATCACTGTATGTTCAGGTTTGTCTCCAGGTGCTGTAGCAGGGATATGTGTTATTATGCTGCTAGTGGCTGCAGCTGTAGCTACTAGTGTTGTCATTTATTATCGGCGCAGAGACTCTGAACTACAAAAACTAATACGTAAGTCATACAAAAGTCATGCAGATGATGAAGAATCACACAGTATCTTAGCGTTTCTGACATGTTCATCTGTTCATTCATTTCTGTTTCTATGTGCTGCTGTGACATAAAGCAAAGCTCTCTGAACAACTAAAGCAAATGTGTAAGTATTACAGCTGATATTAGAGAAAAGTGAGATGTATTGTACTAGAGTAAATGTGTAATGTTTTTTTTTTAAATAGTCAGTATTTATAATTTTCAACACAACTTCTGCTTGTGATTGATTTAGTGCAGGGTTACACTGACCTATCTCCTCATTTCTGTTTCTATGTGCTGCTGCGGCATGAAGCGAAAATGACTAAACAACTAGAGCAAATGAGTAGGTATTACAGCTGATGCAACGGCGAAAATTTTAGATTTATTGTGCCACAGCAAAGAGCATTGTGCATGGAGTGATTCTGAACTATTTGCATCTGTTCTTGAGTCAACAACTCACTGATTCAAATAATCTGATCAGAGCGAATCTCCTGTTAACAGTTTAGTGAATTCTGAAGTCTGAGCCCAAAATGGGAGATCTTTGGAGCCTCAGTGTGTTTTGTTAAAACCATACACATACAGCATTACTGATCATAAGTGTAGTCCTGCAGGGCATGAAGTGATTTTTAGAACAGACACACAGTATCTTCTCAGTGTTTCAGTCACGTTCATCTGTTCATTCACTCACTGTAAAATTTCTATGTGCTGTTGCGACATGAAGAGAAGTACTGTAAAAAAGAATTTCGTAAGTATTAAAACTGATGCAGCAAAAAAGGATTTTATTTATTTATTTTTTTGTAAAACAATAGCTCATAAATGTACTATGAAAACCAGTGTAACAGAGAGTTCTCAACTTTTGTTGAAAGATGAAGCAGTATCTGACAGCAGCTGCATTACAGACTCTTAAGTAAATGCTAATAAAGTTTGAGAAATGGTGAAGTCCATGTCATGACCCCTTGCCTTATGAAATAAAGGGATAAGATAAACATATAAGGAGATAAGATAACTCACTGATAATAGACACTGCAGTATTCCTTAAAAAAAAAAAAACTGGCCAATGTTACTGTTATTGTTACTGGACATTAAAATAAAGTGATTATTAGCAGCACGTGAAGAATCATACAGTATCTTCTCAGTGTTTTTGACATGTTCATCTGTTCATTTACTTCCATGTGCTGCTGTGACATGAAGCCGAGATCTCTGAAAAACTAAAGAAAATGAGTAAGTATTACAGCTGATAAAATGAGGTAAAAAATAGCTTCATTATGCATCAGTGAAGTTTAACATAAAAATCACACAGTATCTTCTCAGTGTTTCTGTCATGTTCATCTGTTCCTTCACTTATAATCTCCTCATTTCTCTGTTTCTATGTGCTGCTACAGATGAAGCGGATGTGAGTGAAAATGAAAAAAGTAAGTACTATAGCATTATTGTGCCACAGTAGATTTTAAAAGTATAATACAATGTTTCAGTCAATATCTATATGTTCATTAGAAGTATTGAGCTGCATGACATTTATATTCTGATGACTTTATATTTGTTATTTGTCATTAATAAAAAGTCATGCAGATGATGAAGTGATTAATAGAAGCACATGAAGTATCACAGAGCTTCTCAAGTGTTTGTCAAGGCCCTTTGTTCATTTACTTAAAATCTCCTAATTTCTGTTTCTATGTGCTGCTGTGACATGAAGAGGAGCTCTATGAAACACTAAAGCAAATGTGTAAGTATTACAGCTGATACAAAGAGAGAAAGGTGAACTTTATTCAGCTAAAGTACAGTTTAAATGTACAAAATAGTTTTCATTGGCAATGTTTATACTTTTAAGCCACTCTCTGCTTGTGTTTGGTTTACAGTGCCTATAGAAAATCATCATACCCCTTTGAAATTACTTTATTTGTCATACAGCCTGAAATCAAACCCCATTATAAAATAACTTATCCAGCTTTATTTACAATTTTGGTCTCATCACATCAAACCAATGAAAAAAAAAAAAACACAACAGTTCTGCAAATTAATAATAATAATAATAATAAAAATCAGCCCCTTGATTTATTACTTCATAGAGTCACCTTGTCCTTTAATTACAGCCATCAGTCTTTTTGGATATGTCTGACTCTGTACTAGCACACCTTGAGTGGGGAATATTTCCCCATTCTTCCTTGCAGAATTGCTCAAGTTCAGTCAAATTCTGTGGTGAGCACCAATGGACTGCTGTCTTCAAATCCATCCACAGATTTTCGATTGGATCTAAGTCAGGGCTTTGACTTGGCCACTCAAGAACATTCACCTTCATTCCTTTAAACCATTTTGTTGTTTTAGCAGTCCAGACCCAGACATAAAGCCTCGTAAGTTTTTCAAAGCTTTTCTCTTACCAATGTCCTTCTGGCTCTGTCATCCATTTTGATCTAGACAATGTGCTGGTGGTGCCATACACTTTCCACTTCTTAATGATGTTATGACCAGTACTCTGAGGGATAGCTATAACCTTTGAAATGTTTTTGTAGCCTTCTCCTAACTTGTGCCTTTCTACAACTTTATCCCAGAGGTCTTTTGAAAGCACTTTCCCAACCATGGTGAAGTTTTTGCCGTACCATGTGCTACTAACAGTGGAATCTTCAATAAACAGCTTGTTTTTTTCTGAAGTAAACAACATCACCACTGTTGATGTCAGGTGGCACAGTTACCTGGTGTTTAATCTGTAAACTGATTGCTTGCACCTGAGCAAACCAGGCATTTTACGGATTAATTTTTAATAATCCTCAATATATTTTTTTTTTTTTAAAATGCTATTTTTACTTTAAAGATGAGGGTTATAATGTATACATGCAGCTCCAAAAGTTAGACTTAATTTGAAGAGTTTCGTTGCAAAACGAGATATATCCATTTTGAGAAATGTTGGTTATTTGACATTATTATTTAAGACATCAACAGTCAAGTTCATTCACAATTTTTGTACATGAAACTATTACTTGAGCTCAGTGAAGGCCAGGGACACAATATTTTTCAAATCCAGGATATTTTTTATTTAATTTTATGTCCATAAATAGTTCATAAATAAGTCAAAAACCATGCCAAAATGCAACATATTTATCTTAACATTGTCAAACATCTTAAATTGGTTAAAAAAACAGTACATCATAAATATATGGAATAGTATATACAAAGATTGATTAATAATAATAAGATTCTGAGTTAGTTTTGGCCAGAACATACACAACATAACATAACATATAACTTTTTTTTTTTTTTTTTGCAAAACGCTATAAACGTAGCCTACGTGACTGACAGCTCGCCTACAGTATAAACAATTAAATGGTAAACGTTTTTAGTTTGCCTATTGAATCCTCTTTTTAAAATATATGTTTTTTGTTTTGATATTATCGTTAAATCAGTGAGCAAACTCGGAGCACTTCACCGGCATTGACTCTCTTCCCAGGGGATGCTGCGCTCGCGTGATCCTGACGTCTGTCCTAACCACCGCAGCATTTTGATTTTAGCTTATTTCGCTGTCCAGCTCAGTCCTCTTTGCTCATCCGCTATTTCCTATTTCTTGTTTGTATTTTCGCGCTCTTGTCGTCGTTGATTGGACCCGCAAACCGAAGCGTACAGTATCTGCGCGCTGCTGCCAATAGGTATCTAAAACGTCACCCGTAGTGTAGTGTTCATGTGAAATGTCGTCTCTGACATGATTTGCATGATTGGCTCATGCTTCACCGGCCAAACTGGCTGGTAAGTTTTTATCAATACCCACCAAAATGATTTTTAACCCGCATTTGGCGGGTTGGCGGGTGTTAATTTCGAACCCTGGTTATATCGCACTTTGTAAAGAAACTGGTCTGGCGGATATCGCGTTTTGTGAAAAAATACATTTTATAGTAGGTCTAAAATGTACATTCTTAAATTTTATTAATGGCAGCATTTCACACATAGATTAAGGTACATCTGAACAGTGATTTCCAATAATAAAATCCAAATGTCAAAAAATGGCGTTTATCGCGTTTTGCAACCAAACTCATCTTGCAACCAAACTCATCTTCATTTATTTTATTTTATTTTCCAGGGTGTAACAAAAGATAAAGGGAATGATGGTATACTATATGCACTATAAGTGTGATTGTCCAGTATTGAGCTGCATGCCATTAATATACTGATGACTGAATAACATACATTACTGTAATTGTCACAGATCATTATTAAAAAGTCATGCAGGTGATGAAGTGATTTTTAAAACCACATGAAGAATCACACAGTATCTTCTCAGTGTTTGTCTCCATTCACTTATAATCTCCTTATTACTCGTTCTATGTGCTGCTGTGACATGAAGCAGAGGATACAATAAAGCATTACGTAAGTTTTACAGCAGATACAGCAAGAGAGAGAGGAGTTTCATTATGTTAAATGTATAGCCTAAGGATTTTTCATAGTAATTATTCATGATCACTGAACAAATTTAAAAACAAATTAACATAAGCAATAAATGCAGTGGAAAGTATTGTTTATTGTTTATTCACATTAATGATGATTTCACACATGACAATACTGTAATTCTTAGTGATCATTAAGTATCTTAGTGCTTTTGTCATGTTCAGTGTTTCATTTCTGTTTCTATGTGCTGCTGCGACATGAAGCGAAGCTCTCTGAACAACTAAAGCAACTGCGTAAGTATAACGGCTGATATGAGAGAAAAGTCAGCTTTACTGTGCTACAGTAGATTTTAAGTGTGTAATATGGTTTTTCATAGTCAATATTTATAATTTTCACCACAAATTCTGCTTTTGTTTGATTTAAGTGTGATTGTCCAGTATTGAGCTGCATGACATTTAAATACTCATCATACATGTTATATACTACATTAATATTTCCTGCTAAAATGCTGAATTTACAACTTTTTAGATCTGTGTTTGATTAAATCTGTTTGTGTTATAAGGGGTCGAGCTTCAGTTATCTGTAGTGTTTGCTCATGTTGTGTTGTCATGCTGTTATTGAAGCTCATAGAACTCACAGAAAACAGAAAGCTGTATTTGATAACTCATGTGTCATGTTCATCTGTTCATTCACTCATAATCTTGTTTCTCTGTTTCTATGTGCTGCTGTGACAGGTGAACAGAAGATCTCAGAACAACTGTGTAAGTATTAAAACTAATGCAGCAAGAGAAAAATTAGCTTTAAGAGTTTAAATGTAAAATTACTTTTTAGATCCAAGATTTTCACCACAAGTTCTGCTGTGTTTGATTTAGTGTGTGATTGTTTAGTGTTAAGCCGAATGACATTTATGTACTCATGACTGAATCTCTGTTTAAAATGGTGAATTTACAACAAACTCACTTGAAATGTCTTCATTTCTGTTTCTATGTGCCGCTGTGGCACGAAGTCGAGATGTCTGAACAAGTAAAGCAAATGAGTAAGTATTAAAGTTGCTACAAGAGAAAACTTCATTATACAACATTAGAGTTCAATAAAAAGAGTTACAGGTGTTAAAATATATAAAATAATTGTTGTGAGAATATTGTTTTTTGACAATTCAATTACTGTGCTTTTTTTTTTTTTTTTGTATTTTCAAAGTATTTTGTTGACGTTTACTTCACTACACTAAAATGTATACTTTACTTACTATACTTAAAATGTATATTGTTCTGATACATTTCTCCAGACCCTTTTATGTATGACTGCAAACAACAAAACAAGACTTCCAAGAAAAACTGTGTGGGTCATTGATTGTGTCATCTCACATAGACAAACCTATGAGTCATGCCATAAAATCTGATCTCTATAGCTGGTTCAGTTTGCCTGGTCTCATTGTGTTAAATAGTTATTCATTTACAGGTACAGGCAATTTCAAAACTCTGATCACATGCACATTTGATCTAATGTCTATAGCGTTGTTGTATTTCTCTGTTTCTAGGTGCTGATGTCACATAAGACGAGACACAGAGACCAGAGATCAGAGAAAGTGAAAGGCAACGGTTCATTTTTGTTGAAGAGACTGCCATAAGTAAAGCATTTGGTCCTGATAAGAGATTGAGAGACAGACAGGGCAGGAAGAGAATTGCAATCAGAGCTGAAAATGAAGAAGTTCATGCACATGGTAAGTAGTTGTCTTTTGATGTAATATTTTTAATATAAGAAGGGTTTGTTTATTCAGTTGTGATCATGGGTAACACTTGTCCACGTTTTTAAAAGTCAACTTATGGTTTTGTGTGAAGAACAGACCTAGATGTAGATCATTATTCACTGAAAGTATCCCATCAGCTGAAGTTCTCAAATCTCATTTGCACTACTACACATGCGTCACATGTAGTCCAAGGAAGGTGATGAAGACGAAGGTAATCCACAAAAGGCTTTAATTATTAAAAAAAAAAAAAAAAAAGAAGCATGCACGCAAAATACATGAAGAATAACAAATTCAAGGCAATACATGTGACTCTAAACAATAACCAACCGCGAACTGAACAGAAAAGACACTTTAAATAGGGTAGCTGATAAGGGCAAGGTGATGGGAGTTAACTCATACTGAACTAATGAGAACAGGAACATAACCAAATAAGGACAAACAGGAAATGGAAGAAACCAACACAAAGGACTAAACCAATACAGAAGACAGAACCTATGTAAAACAAAACACAACAAAAGAGTTTATAACTGTGACAAGTCGTCAAGTTTAAATTGAGTGAGTATAGGATTTAACACATGGCTGATTTTGTACAAAAACAAAAATTTGTTGTTAAAACAGGATTAGATGGAAACTCTCCTGGAAATGAACTAAAAGAGCTAAAAGGTGATTTTTAATGCTCTCTCTCTCTCTCTCTATATATATATATAAACTAACATTAACAAACACACACTGTGAAAAGTATTGTTTATTGTTAATTGTCATTAATGTTAATTTTTAATAATAACGATTTAACTATTGTTCACACATTACAACATTACTGCAATTGTTGCTGTTCAATAAAAGTCATGCAGATGATGAAGTGATTATTCGAAGCACATGAAGAATCCAACATTATCTCACAACCAGTTCCTACATCTTACGAGGTGGCTAATTCATACAAATTTGTAAAACCTCACTCGTATGATTTGTGTGACAGGTAGGTTTAGGGGTGGTCTTTCGTATGAATTTGTACGAATTGGCCACCTTGTGAAACATGTACGAATTCTTCTCAGGGTTGCTGATGTTCATTCTCTTATAATATAATTTCTCTGTTTCTGTGTGCAGATTTCGCAGATGATGTGAAGATCTCTGAACAAGAAACAAGTAAGTACTACTGATACAGCAAGTGCAAAATGTGTTTCGTAGTGCAATGAGAAATGTTCGGTGAAAACGCATAGTCTGCACAGACACTGAAGAAGCTACTGATGTTTAATTTTTGTATTTAAAAAAGCAAGCCTTGTCTTAGTGTTTTAAGTATCCTATGTAACCTTTATAGGTACAACATGTATTTTTTGTGCATTTCGATAGATACTAAACAGTATACACAGTTTCTTACAAGTCTTTGTTTGTATAGGTGCTGATGCTACAAAAGAAGAGGCAACGAGACCAGAGATCAGAGAAGGTGAGAGGGAACAGTTAATTTATGTTGAAGAGACTGCCATAGTGAAAGTTGTGACGTATTGTCAAGTATAGTGACCCATACTTGAAATTGGTGCTCTGCAATTAACCCATCACAAGTGCACACACACAGCAGTGAGAAGTGAACAAACACACACACACTGTGAACACACACCTGGAGCAGTGAGCAGCCAGTGCTCCAGCACCCAGCAATTGGGGGTTCCGTGCCTTGCTCAAGGGCACTTCAGTCATGGTATTGAAGGTGGAAAGAACGCGGTTCCTTCACAATCCCCACCTTCAATTCCTGCCGGTGCCAGACTCTCTAACCATTAGGCCACGACTGCCATAAGTAAAGTGTTTGGTGCTGATAAGAGACTGAGAGACAGACAGGGCAAAAGAGCCTTGTAATCCGTAAAACCATTACTGAAGATGCTGGAGTTCAAGTAGTTGTCTTTAAATGTAACATTAAAAAATAATAAAATAAACAAATAATCAATTATTCATGGGTAACAGTTGGTACTCCAGCAAAAGAGATGTAATGTAACAACATAAAATTACAATTAAAAATGTACTTTTTTTTTTTTTTTTCTAGTTTTCATGTGACCATGTATAATAAATATAAATGTTTCATTGTCTAATTTGTCTGTGATTGTTTTAAAACTGGAACAGATAGATCGGCTCCTGGAAATGAACTGGAAGAGCTGAAAGAAGGTGAGATTACGTTTTTGTTTGTACATAAAAAAAAAAGTAAAAATCCTCGGAACACAAGCTGCCAGAAATGAATGTAGGTGTATGAAAGTTTGTCCTGAAAGAAATGGCTAATTTGTAAATATTTTAATGCGTCAAAGGATCAGTGTGAACTTTACATTTAAGTTGACTGAGTTCACAATTATAAATGCTATACTCATTTGTGAGAAAAGAGGAAGTGCTCAAACAGGATTCAACTTATAAAATGAGTCAAATGGGCTATTGACAATGTTATTTAAATGAATAATTTCTGTGATTGTTTCTGTGTTTCCTTTCAGAATTAACAGGAAGAGAAATGACTGAAGAAACACCTTTTATGAGCCAAAAGGAAGCGGATGGACTGAATGAGTAGCTATAGAAGATTCCGTTTAGTGAGACACGACACATCCACAAGTGTCAATCACTGTGACATCATCAACATTTCAGCTCTGTCTTTTACAAGCTTCTAGAATCCATCCAGTCAAACTGAGAAATGTACTCCGTGTCTCTTGTGTAAAAGTTTTTGGTTTCAGATGAACAGGGAAATGTGTTGTTGAAACAATGTCATTTAAAATGTTCACTACATACTTGTTATCCTATGATGTGTTTTACCACAGAAGTATCTCTCAAACCATTGTGTGTTGTACACAGATAATGTTCTCATTTAGCTTTGACCACAGTGCCTCTAAAGAGCACATGACCTTCTCCTCATGTGTAGAAATTCATCAGACTGTAATCAAGACACACACAGTATTCAATGTGACACTTTTGTTGCAGAAATTAACCTATTAATTAACTAGTAACTAAGTTACTGATCTTTTAATGGCTGACTCCAGTTATTGTCTGTTGCGATTGGAGGAATCACAACATCATTCTATGCCTTGTTGATTGAGTCTTTCTCTGTTTGTTCTTTGTTTGCACTCTTGTTGTAATTGATGCTTATGACAATAAATACTTTATGGTTTGTAAGTTATTATTTGTTTGTGTATTGTTCTGAGTTTGTTTATATTGTTAGTAGAGAGATGTTCAGCGTTGGAGTTGAATACTCCTGTGTTTTTGTATGCATTTTGCATCTGATTTTTGTTAATTCGTACAAACTCAAAACGTGGTGGATGCTGTTGTTTACTTTTGGTGAGGAGAGTTGGATGATTCGTTGGATATCTCTCGGACTGATCTCCGTTGGACAGGATTGTGGTTTCCTTGGATCAAGCTGTAGACTTTAGGGTCACGGGGACAATCGGTGGAGATCATAGAGTTAAAGGAACATTACCCTGCCTATCTGGAAACCTTTCAGCGCTCCGTCCATGACCCAAGAGTGGTGATGTACTTTATTTTTTATTTTCCACTGACTGCTGGTAAGCAAGTAATCTTTTCTTTCGACGAGTATAAAGATTGAACTGTGCTTTAAAGGAAATCTCTAATATGTGGAACTGTGATGGGTGAATTTACCTGCAAAGTGATTCATGTTCTTTTGCAAGTCTATGAACATTCTGAATTTTTGAATGGACTGAGTATCATTTTTCCTGGATTTTTGAAGTCAACATTTGAACTGAACTGATTTAATCACACTGATTGTGAATGTGAAAATTTTCAGTGCTGTAAAAGAGGAACACTGATTGTTGTTTAAGGTACAGCAGAAACAGTCACAAATTGTTGTTGTTATTATCTTTATTGTTGTAATTTTTTTATTTAATTCTGAATTGATTGAATTTGAAATACTTTCACGTTTCCAGTAAAGAAACAAAACAAAAGAAAGAAGTTATGACTCATTTAATTTGTCTTGAGTGTACTACCTTTCACTGAAATATTTCTGTCTAGTTAAACTGTAACTGTGTACGTTAAGTTGAGTCTGTTATACTAAGGAGTGGGGTGTCTCATCTATTCTGTTAGATTTAGGGGAGGGTGGGTTGTGCAGTCAAAAGCTTGTATCTTCAAAGTTATCTGCACGCTCACACACACACACCAGGTCCCACCGTGTATAAAGTAAATCCTGGAGCCCACCTCACCTCATCTGTAGCACTACAAAGCAACACGATAGGCACCAACATATAACTATCTGTTAATAGAGACCTAAAGCATTTGGTGGGGGGACTAAGATCCTGTTACTCACTCAAGTCTTCCTTAGTCAAGGGTTTAATATTTCCCCCACAAGGTGGCGGCATACCCCCTACTTTTACTTCAGACTCGCTTAATTCCAGTCTCAGCCCAATCAGAAGTACCAGTACTTACATAAAAACCTAAACCTATACAAAGTGTAAAGTCCTAAATGAAAGAAAACAAGTTGACAAAAAAGACTGAATCCAATATTTGGTGATAATATAGCTAATGACAGATTCATAAGCAATAGTCATTTTTGACCAGGAACACCACAACTGTGACCTTTTGCAATTTTGTACAAAATAAAAGCATTTAAAAGCAAACTTCCTGATTAAACATCTAGTCTTACTAGTCTTTCACTAGTGTGAAAAACTGTGCAATTTTTCATAATTTTTTATCTCATATTACACAACCAGAGGATTAAGATGGTCTGATGAAGCTGATGTTGGTGGTTTAGTTTAGTTAGTGGTTTCCAACCATGTTCCTGGAGCCCCAAACACTGCATAAATTGCTTGTCTCTTTATGCAGTGTTGGTGCTGATTTGGTTGGTCTGGACTCTGGAATTTGATTGTGGTTTGTAGGGAGCATAATAAGGACACTGCATAAACCAAACAATGATTTTAAGGTGAACACTATGAAAATACTTGATCAGACCAAAAATCTGTAAATCAATGTATTTTAGATAACTTAACAGCCATGAATGCAACAAAGTGTTAAATAGTCGTGATGAGAGGTAAAAATGGAACTAGATAAAAAAAAAAAAAAAAAAAAAAGTTCGCCCAGATAAACTTTAGGTTGGCTTGAGAAAGCTTAGCCTGAAAGTTTAAAGCAGTTGTAGAAGCTTAAAATGTAACATTGTTGCTAGCATACTTGATTAGCATGTTGCTAACATGATTAGCACGTAGTTAGCATGTTAATAGCATGATTAATATGAATTTAGAATGTTGTGAACATGATTAGCATGTAGTTAGCATGTTGCTAATCGTGTTTCTAACATTATTATCAAGTAAATAGCAAGTTACTAGCATGATTTTAGCATGATTAGCAAGTTAACTGCATGATTCTAGTTGCTAGGCTTAGATTTTATGAAAACCATGGTCATTAATTAGAAAAGATTTAGTAGTGTGAAATATAAACTGAAACGACTAAAGTTCACACATTTATTTCGTTGTTGTCAGCTTTTCCCTTCATAGCTTCTCATTTCACACTGAGTGTTTTTTTTTTCCCCCACTTGTGGTCAACATCTTCCTGTTTGACTTATTGTTAATGGAAACACCCACATCCATGATGAGATGTTTAAGATAATCACACTTTTAACATGTAAACTTACCTTATATTACACCACTAAAGTGTTTTTCAAGTCATCTGTGAGTCTGTTTACACCAGGTCACTTCATGTGTTTTTACTGGTTGGACAACTATCTGTTTTCTTAACGGGGTCATCGGATGCCCATTTTCCACAAGTTGATATGATTCTTTATGGTCTTAATGAAAAGTCTATAATATACTTTGGTTAAAAAATCTCAATGGTTTTGTAAAACAACACCCTTTTTACCTTGTCAAAATGAGCTCAGCAAAATATCATCCCATTCTGAGGGATTGTTCTTTTAAATGCAAATGAGCTCTACTCGCCCCGCCCCCCCTCTCTTCTCTCTGTGGAGTGACCAGCTGCTCTAAGGTTTTGCTCTACTTTAGCCGCAAAACCTTATACTCACTTCTGCTGTAAGTGAAGATGGATCACAAATGATTTGCATGAACATAGATGCATTTATGTAGATTGGGAGGCACATTCCTTTCACAAACAAATGTAATCCACTGCATCTTCAGCGGCTCAGATGTCGGGAGTAAATGATGACCACTATTTTCATTATTATATCCAGCAACACAACGCCTCAATCGGATCCCTGCTCCAGTATCAAAACAATGGAGGTCGGACTATTGCAGCTGATCTGAGATAAGACACTCATGTCAATCAACTATTATGGGAGCGGCCTCTGTTGGTGTAATGCCACACCGACAGGCATCTGACCATGGCTTGATTTGAAAAAGGGAATATTATTTTTATTAATTAAAAACCACTGCATGGATTTATATCATTATAGGGTAGATTTGTACATACACTGCCAACACACATTAATGTTCAAACTACCTGTAAAAGTAAAGTTTGCGTCCGTTGACCCCTTTAAACATTCACACCAAAGCTGTGTCCCAAAGTGGAGTGCACACACTTCAAAGTGCATGAGATGCTCCACTTTTGCAGGATTTCCTAATTGCGCCACCAGGTGTTCCCAATTACCGCTCCTGTCGCATAGCAGCGGTGTGAGAGGGGCGCTACCATCCTGACATGTTTAGACGTTTAAGTTATGGAGCCAACATTGGTCATATTTGTTTTTATATTTTATGTTTTACTGGAGGAGATGGTGGGAATGTATCAGGTTTGGCCAAGAGCATGTCCGGGTAAATTATATTGTTTTGCTGCATCCTTGCTGGATTACAATTTTAAATGCATTCTTTGCGTTTGAACCGACTTGAATAATGTAAAGATACATATGAAAAAAATACAAAACCATGCACACACATATATATAGCAGTTCAAATACTATCTAATATGTTACAAGGGGTGATTTTATAATAGTTTATTGTCTTGATGATGAACATATTTAGAAACCCTGATTTTAAGTAACCAAAAAAATAAAACTGTGAATCCATAAAAACAAATTATGCATTGTTCATTTCAATGTTCAGCGGCAGCAGAGTGTTTGACATGTCTCGTTCCACTGTCCACCGCATTGTCCACCGAGTTGCTGAGGAGTTGGTGACCATTCGCCACCAAGAGATTCACCTCCCCGAAGACCCCAGAACACATGGAGGCAGGGCTGGACTTAAAACTGATGTTGTTTTTCTAATGTTGTAAATATGTTGTAAATAGGTGTAAAAAGTATTTTCAGTAACATATAGAACAATTAGTTTCAACGTGAACAAAAAAATATATATTTACTGGACAAAAAATAAAATAAACATATAGAAGAGTGTTATGAAAAAAATTATAAGCTGCTTTATAAAAATGTACACATTGTAATTTACAAATTGTACATAATTCTCTTTTATTTACACATGAGAATATGCAATACAAATATACAAAATGTTCAAGAATTATTCATTTCATTCTTAACAAAAATACATCCATACTTATTATTATTCTGGAGTTTGATGTCCTCCCTGAGTAGCTCCACCAGCTTCCACTCACTTCCTCACCTGTCCCAGGACACTTGCAATCCTAAATCAGAGCAAATAAACCATGCCTGTTAACAACAACAGCACAATGAATTTCAGCAAAATTGTCTATTAACTTCCATACTTTTTTTAAAGGGGTCATTGGATGCTAAGTTCACTTTTTCATGTTGTTTGAACATTAATGTGTGTTGGCAGTGTATGTACAAATCTACCCTATAATGATAAAAATCCATGCAGTGGTTTTTAATTAATCTGTAAAAATAATATCCCCTTTTTCCAATCGAGCCATTCTCAGATGCCTGTGGGTGTGCCGTCACACCGACAGAGGCCGCTCCCACGATAGTTGATTGACATGAGCTCTTACCTCAGACCAGCTGTCACAGTCCAGAAACTTTCCTTGTTTACAATGCCGAAGCAGGGATGTAAGTAACACAAGAATATCTCCGATTGAACGACTGAGGTGTTGTGTTGCTGGATGTAATAATGAAAATAGTGGTTATCATTTACTCCCAACATCTGAGCTGCTGACGATGCAGAAGCGTTTTTTATGATCTTTGCGATTGCCTTTTTTTATGACGTGGTAGTTATGAAGTTTAGTGGTGGCTAAATGCGGCTAATGTAAACAAGACCGTCTTTCCACAGAGAGAAGAGATGGGCGGGGTGAGCAGAGCTTATTTGCATTTAAAGGAACAACCCCTTAGAATGAGATAATTTTTGCAGAGATGATTTTGGCAAGGTAAAAAGGGTGTTGTTTTACAAAACCATTGAGAATTTTTAATCAAAGCATATTAGAGACTTTTCATTAAGACCCTAAAGAATCATATCAACTTGGAAAATGGGCATCCGATGAGCCATTTAAGTCTTTCCCCAGCAGGCTCACTTCCTCCAAAATAGTCCTACAACAAGAGAAAATGGAAACACTTATAATATAAAGAAAGGTTTGCAATCTTAACATTAGAAAATATGACACAGCAGGACATGCATACAAAATACTAAAGTGCTAATGTTTGGTTAAATTATTTGACATATCTTTCATAACAGCACTACAAAAGCACAACAAAGAAAATCACTGTTGCCTTATATAGTGGTTGTCTTATTGTTTGTGGGCTTTGTTTAAAAAAAACAAAAACAAAACAAAAAAAAAAAACACTTGTTTGAACACTTGTTTTCGCTAGGTATTTCAGTAAATGAAAACACAATACTTACATTTCAATCCGAATTCCCGCAAGTGATTCTGGGATATGGTAGGGTGCGAAGTGTCCATCAGATTCATTTTCCTGGGAATCTGAGACCGCATTTGAAGTCGCTTTCGAATTACTGCAGCCTTCGTCGCGCCGCGGTGACGCATTCGGCCTTGAAATGCGCACTTCGGAGGGTGCAGCCTGAATTGGGACAATGTACGTCATGACGCTGTGCCTTCAAATTCGCACTTCAGAGTGCGCACTCCACTTTGGGACACAGCTCAAGTCCATGCTAGACGGGAGCGGTGTAACGTGATGCAACAGAAGACAAATCAGATCATTATAATCAGTGAGTCTACACCGGATGCGGCCTCTGATTCAGCGCTGCTCATTTGTGTTTTGTCTTATGTTTCTGTTTGCACAGCATGAAGGGAAAGTTGTATGAATTTATGAATGAACCGCTCGTTTTAAAATCGTCCCAGTCTACTGACATTTCTTATGACATCAGTTCCTCGCCTTCAAGTTTTTTCTGCCTACAAACACTGCATGACAGTCTTGACAGCATTTAAAGGTCAAAACAAGGCACAACAATTTAAGGAAAGTATAAAGCATCATTATTTTTGTACAAAAGGAAGCATAAACTAGGTAATAAAAATTGAAATATATCTGGTGTGTAACTTTTAAAGAATTTTATTCTACAAAATGTCAGCAGGAGATAGCTGTTTATCCAACAGGTGGAGCTTTAGCAGATTCCCCTGTATTAACAGAGATGAGCAGTTCATAAACCATTACTATAGCACTGACAAAACTATTGAAACTGTTTTAAATTATGAAAAGAATATAAACATAAAACAAAATAAAAACTGCTTCAAAGCCACAGATTCATTAATATGACATGATTAATTAATTTCATAATGTTTTACTCAAACCCTGGTTTGAGCTTGTTGGGTCATTTTTGTTGGTGCTCTTCTCTCAGTAGCTTCACTGCCTAATGGCAGATTAGAACACAATGAGCAATCAAGTCATTATAGAGATCAGTGGTTTACATTGACAAAAAAATAAATAAAAATAAAATAAAATAAAAACAGCGCAGTGGAATACACAAACATGTTCTGTGTGAATGGTCCCTTTCTCTTTCATGATTTCAATAAAAACTGTGCATAACTTATGAGCAAACCATGCTTTTGCTTTGAACTAAACTAAAGTCAAGAAATTTGTGTGAGAGTTATAGTTATATCTTAGTATGAAATCCTGTATCTATATATAAGATCCTCACTAATATTCGAAGATCTGTGTGTGATTCCTCTGACATGTAAAATAAGCATACATTTATATTTAGGCAAAAACATTTTCACAGTGTTCAATCTCCAGAATCACAGTCTGATCAGCATCTCCCAGTGATTCCTTCAAACACCATCTCTTCCTCCTCTTGATCTCTCTGTAAAAAACACAAACACATTCACTAATGTACAACACTAATATATTTAGTAAGATCATTATTGACCATTTATATTTGTCCAAATTCTGCCATGAAAGTACACTACAGTACAAAATAACATTAAAGGAAGTCTGGAAGTCCACTTCCAGAACAACAATTTACAAATAATTTACTTACCCCCTTGTCATCCAAGATGTTCATGTCTTTCTGTATTTAGTCATAAACAAATTATGTTTTTTAAGGAAAGCATTTCAGTATTTTTCTCCATATAATGGACTTCAGTGGTGCCCGCGATTTTGAACTTCCAAAATGCAGTATAAATGCAGCTTCAAGGGGCTCTAAGGGATCCCAGCCGACGAAGAAGGGTCTTATCTAGCGAAACGATCTATACATTTTTTTTTTTTAATTAAAATTTGTATACTTTTAAAGCACAAAAGCTTGTGTAACACTAGCTGCACGTCCACAACGTTATGTACTACAGTATCATGTCTAAAGGTCACGCGTGACGTAGGCGGAACTACAGACCCAGTGTTTACAAAGTCTAATGAAGTGCAAGTAAATCAAACACTGTTTATGAACAAAAAGGTACAATGATGTAGGACGATTCTGAAGTTGTAGGAGAAAATTAGTTTTTCGCCATACCCTACCTTTTTGAGCCGGAGTACACAGACAATGAACTTAGATAGACAGAGGAGACTGCTGCGGCGACAGAAGTCTCTCAAGCCTCCTCAGACCACGTTCAAACGAGACAATGCCAACCATTGCCAACGGAGCAGGAATCTCAATGCTGTCAAGAATGGACCATATCTATTCCACTATCAGAAAGAATCAGTAAGTCAGGTGGTGAGTCGCACATGACCTTTCAACGTGATTCTGTAGTACGTAGCGTTGTGGACGTGCATCCCAGAGCTACACAAGCTTTTATGCTTAATGGTATAAAAATACAGACCCGTGGGTAGTGAACTTTTTACACAAAGGTATACATTTTAATTTTTTGAAAAAAATGACCAATCGTTTCGCTAGATAATACCCTTTTTCCTCGGCTGGGATCATTTAGAGCCCTTTGAAGCTGCATTTAAACTACATTTTGGAAGCTCAAAATCGGGGGGCACCATTGAAGTCCATTATATGGATAAAAATCCTGAAATGCTTTCCTTTAAAACCAAAATTTCTTTATGACTGAAGACATGAACATCTTGGATGACATGGAGGTGACTACATTATTTTTAAATTGTTGTTCTGGGAGTGGACTTCTCGTTTAATATGTGTTATCTAATAAAATTGCCATAATAGTATTTCCACTTTTTGTGTGGTGAAAGTATTTTTATGATATTGATATTATGACATATAAGTGTCAAACACTGCATTATCGGATACGTTTACACTACTTATCAGTTGCACTTTTGGATATTCAAAG